>NC_056728.1:368824354-368981854 GCF_019279795.1 Protopterus annectens | reverse complement strand
GATTTCTATCAAGAGCAGTGAAGAGAGGAATAATAGATGTCAAATTACAAGAACAATTGACAGTTGAGGCACCGAAAAATCAATATTTTTACCTTGTCCCAAAAATACACAAATCCCTGGTTAAACCACCTGGGAGACCAATAGTGGCTGGTAGAGGTTCTTTAACAGAACCTTTATCAGAATATCTGGAATTTAAATTAAAGCCTTTGTTGACATTATTAAGGGCACGAATACAAGATACTACGCAATTTCTCAACCTTATGAATGAGTTGCAGGTGGAGACTGATGCACATTTAGGTACACTTGATGTGCAGTCTCTGTATACGAGCATTCCTCATCAAGGGGGTATAAAAGCCATACACTACTGGATGTTACAAGCAGGTACATATACAGTGGCTGAAATGGATTTCATCATTAATACTCTACAGTTAGTTTTGGAACATAATGTTTTTACATTTGACAATCAGTGGTATTTACAAAGTAAGGGAACAGCTATGGGGGCTACTTTTGCCCCAACCTATGCGGATTTGTTCATGGGGTTTTTTGAGATAAAATGTATATACAACGAACATTTCCCTTTTAAAGAAGAACTGCAGATGTGGCGGAGATATTTGGATGACTGTTGGGTAGTTTGGCAGGGTACACCATCCAAGTGGCAACAATTTGTGGCATATTTGAATCATAACGTGTTTGGCATTAAATTTACTGGAGTAATAAATTTATTTACGGTGGATTTTTTGGATGTGCATGTCACTAAACTTTTAGATGGCACAATTACTACCACGTTACATAGAAAGCCTTTTTCAAAAAATTCTGTGTTACATGCAAATAGCTGCCATCCTCCCCATGTCATCCGTAATATACCAAAAGCCCAATTTCAACGGATCAGACGATATGTTCAACACAAGAGGAATTTGACACACAAGCAGGAGTTTTAAAACAAAGGTTTCTAGACAGGGCTACCATAAACCTATAGTGGAACAAGCCTATATAGAGGGTCAACAATTGAATAGATCTGAGACTTTACAGTATAACAAAAATAAAGTTGAAGTTAAACCACAGGGAGTTAGGTTCATTACCACATATGGTAGCAATACTTTTAGAATAAAAGAAATTATTTCTAAATATTGGCATATACTTGGTAATGACCCATTTTTTTCAACCGTGGTTAAACAGCATAGTGAGTTTGGATATAGACGGGGGAAAACTATTGGACAACATTTATCAAGCTTTAAAAAGCAAACTGTTAAAAAAGAATTCAGATCATTAGGCAGGGTAGGTAGCACGTTTTGTGGAAACTGTAAATACTGCAAAATAGTGTCTAAAACTTCTTCTTTTACGTCAGTAAATACCAATAAAGTGTATGAGATAAGACACCATATCAAATGTACCACTACTTGGGTAGTATATATGGCAGTTTGCCAATGTGGTGCTTTCTACATTGGGCAGACCTCCTGTAGTTTTAAACAGAGGATAGCACTACACATCAGTGATATAAAATGTAAACGCACACGTAGTGCCTTATATAAACACACATTAAGCCATCCTGCATCTCATTTCATATTTGTGGGTATCGATAAAGTTAATATGTATGGAAATAGTGAATCCACAGCCCATCAATCATTGACAAAAAAGGAACGCAGGTGGATAATTAATTTGGGAGCCCTTTTCAAACCGGGCTTAAATGATCATTGGTAATGTTCTATGCTTGGATTCATAGATTCTTGAATACTATAGGTCGGCTAAGTCGTTATATATGTATATATACACATCCTTTAGAAATTATAGCATGGCACGGGTATTTTTGTAATAGGTATACACCTTTAGGATATCAGCTTAGATGGGTAACATAGTTGAACTAGGTAGAAGTATGTTAATAAACAGTGAAAGACATGGTAGAGTGTAATACAAGGTTTTTCATAATATTTAAGGAATGTAAATAGAAGTAATAATGTATATTTACAATATGTATGTGATTTAGTACATCGATAAGTTTCTTTCCTGGTTGTAAACCTTGTAAAATGTATTGATTTTACATATGTATGTGATCGTACCTAATGGGGATGTTTCCCTTTAAATGGATAGTTTAGTACTATAAAAGGTACGTACCTACGTATTTTGCCACTCACTGATGACGCTCTGTTGAGCGAAACCGGTCTGGAGGGGATTGTGTTCACAATAAAGTCTGCTTATACCATTTTGCTGCCTATGTCTCCCAAATAGTGCTGGATTGTTTTTTTGGGTTGTATATATATATATATATATATATATATATATAGGTCTACCTGCTAACACCATCATGCCAACGCACTGACAACGAAATAATCGACACCACAAAACCGAAAGTTCAGAAACACGCAACTTCACATGCCCGACAAACCACAATCCCAACAATCGACAAAACAGATATCTTTTCTGAAAAACACACACACAACACAAGCACACCAACAACCTTACAAACCTACACTAAACCTTACATACATAACTTTCTATGCACTAACCTTAACCCAAACCCTAACCCTAAGGTCCGTCAATATCGCACACTTACCTTACCGATACCCTAACCCTAACTCACTTAATACACCACTAACCCTTAAGTCTGTCACTATCGCACACTTACCTTACGCGCAACCTAACCTTAACTCACTTAATCTGCCCCTAACCCTTAAGTCTGTCACTATCAAACACTTACCTTACCTGCACCCTGACCCTAACGTCCGTCCCTATCGCACACTTACCTTAATATGCCGGTGTTCTCAGCATCGGGATTTTCAACTTTCGGTCTTCCCTGTTGTCGATCTTCCGGTGTCGGTTATCTAGTTGTCGTTCTTCTGAGCTTTTGGGGTTATCAGTTAGACCTATATATATATATATATATATATATATATATATATATATATATATCTACACACACACACACACACACACACACACACACACACACACACACACACACACACACATATAGGTGTCTGTATATCTGTAGACATATATATATATATATATATATATATATATATATATATATATATATATATATAAATATATATATATATATATGTGTGTGTGTGTGTGTGTGTGTGTGTGTGTATATATATATATATATGTGTGTGTGTGTATGTATATATATATATATATATATATATATATATATATATATATATATATATATATATATATATATATATATATATATATATATATATATATATATATATATATATATATATATATATATATATATATATATGTATGGGGTGCATTCAGACACCAGGTCCACACTCTCCCTGTACCGTTCTGCCTTACTACAACACAGACAGGTGCCACATGTGGACACAGCCTAACATTTAGGGGGTATATATATGGGCAGATTGCAAGTAAGCCTATTACACACCTATGGCATTTCTGCATGCTACATTACACATTAACTTGACTGTCCTGCAAATGATGGGCTCTGGAACCCACATGTACCTCATAATGGCATTACTTCCACCACCAGCTAATGGCCACACTAATATACATGTCTTGATTACACAACACACATGATGGCTTATATCTTGTTAGTCAGTGCTGATCTGCACAGTTGACAGGTTTGGCCCACTGCCCACAGGGACAGACTCTATTGTCCATAGCAGTTGTTCAGCTGGACATCATTACAATAATAACACCTTATCTTCTTCTTCTTTCGGCTGCTCCCATTAGGGGTTGCCACAGCAGATCAACTGTTTCCATTTCTTCCTGTCCTCTGTATCTTGCTCTGTCACACCAACCACCTGCATGTCCTCTCTCAATACATCCATAAACCTTATCTTAGGCCTTCCTCTTTTCCTGTTACCTGGCAGCTTCATCCTTAACATCTTTTTCCCAATATACTCTGCATTCCTCCTCAGCACATGTCCAAACCAATGTAATCTTGCCTCTCTGGCTTTGTCTCCAAACCTTCCAACCTGGGCTGACCCTCTAATATACTTATTCCTAATCCTGTCCATCCTTGTCACACACAGTGCAAATCTTAACATCTTCAATTCTGCCATGTCAAGTTCTGATTCCTGCCTTTTTGTCATTGCCACTGTCTCCAACCCATATAACATAGCTGGTTTCACTACCCTCTTGTAGACCTTCCCTTTCACTCTTACTGGTACTCGTCTGTCACAAATCACTCCTGACACTCTTCTCCACCCACTCCATCGTGCCTGTACTCTCTTCTTCATCTCTCTTCCATACTCACCATTACTCTGAACTGCTGATTCCAAGTATTTAAACTCATCCACCATTGCCACCTCTACTCCCTGCATCCTCACCATTCCTCTATCCTCCCTCTGATTCACACACATATATTCTGTCTTAGTCCTGCTGATCTTCATTCCTCTTCTCTGTAGTGCATATCTCCACCTCCCCAGGGTCTCCTCCACCTGTTCACTACACTCACTACAGATCACAATGTCATCTACAAACATCATAGTCCACGGGGACTCCTGTCTGATCTCGCCTGTCAACCAGGGACAGACACTGTTGTCCATAGTAGTTGTTCAGCTGGACATCATTACAACAATAACACCTGATGGCACATATAAATCATTCCACATCATTTATCCCATTATTATGGACAAAGTACTATATTCAATTACATGCATATATACTTCACATACCTGTTGAGGGAATGATGTCTCTTTTGGATAGTTTGCTGTGTGCGCAGCTGGTTGGATGTGTTTTTTTTTATTTGTTTGTTGTATTTGCTTTTTTTGTTGTTGTTTTTACAGTCTCTCTCTCTCTCTCTCTCTCTGTCTCTCTCTATCTCTCTCTCTCTTTCTCAGTCTCTCTCTGCTAAGTGGCTTGAGCTGCTTTGAATAGATTGCAGCATTGATTTTGTATGTGCTGCACATGATCAACTGATCGACTCTACACCAGTGTCCACCACTTGCTACCTGCATGCAGCATGCTGTGTAGTACTTCCAATTACCATTGTCATGGCAACCCACTACTATAAATTCCTACATCATGTGGGCGTGGTCCCTTTACTTTTCCTGTGAGGAGGACATCCTTCCTGTATATAGGCAGCAGTGCTACAGACAGCAGGTAGGAATACCTCTTAGAAGAAGACTTGCAGACTCAGGCCAGCTACATATTTGTATAATGTTCCAGGCATACAGACAGTGTGAGTAGTGTTGTTAAATGCATTGTATAGCAGCAGTGTTACAGGGTTTGTGTGTACATACTAGTTTAGCATGGAATGCAGTCTGTCTGCATAGCTCTCAACTATGGGCCTATCCACATGATGGCCAGAAGATTGCCTGATATGTTTTGTTCGTCCACCACACAGGTCTTGTGTCAGATATATCACTGGCATTGTGTCTGTTGAGTGCTATCAGTACATGGCCACATTCATTTGTGTTTCAGACTTCATATTCCTGACTAAGGGTATGTTGCAGACTATCCTATAACACTAGCAACCTTCTCAGTGTATAACAACACTAGTTCAAATATGACCCTGTGTTCCGGCCTCTGTCCTCCAAATATATACCAGGCTTTGTCCATATGACATGCAGTAAGAGGTTGTTATGTAGTGACCTGTGATCATGTTGGGCTGCCGTTCCTGCCATCATTCCAGTGCTGTTGTGGTCCCCAAACATTTTGTGGGGTAGGGTCCATATATATGTGGGCTACAGGTGCACAAAACATGTATGCCCTTCTGCAGTCCAGATGCCAATATATGTAATAGTGTTATATGCCCCTGTAAGTCTGTCTATGAGGGCGGGGTATGCACCATATATAACTTAGGCTGTTACAACATGTGAGGGATATCAGTTGTAAGCTGCCTTAAGGTATATGGCTGTACATTTCCATACATTTCACCTTGGGAACATTGGTGTCCTAGTGCTTACTGTCATACAGACTGCTATGTTTGACAGTGGAATAGTGATGTTTTCAGCTAAGCATTGTTATGTAACAGATACATCCTCATTGTGGCAACCTAATTCTTTTTCCCCTAGGAGTAGAGTATAGAGTGTAATTGAAAGCTGCTGAACTACATCTGCATTACTTACTGTTGATTGATTGTTATCCTCTGGCTCAGTCTTTCTTTACTGTTGTACTTCTTGAAGGCCTTGACCTGGACAGCAACATATGTTATGCTTTCAGATTACTGTAGAAAATGATCTGTATGAGAGTTGCATTACTCAGTTTGTATGTATTTCAAAGACCTAACAGCTATATGACATGGCATATACAATTGTAATAGTACACAAATAAACATTTCTTAAGTATGCAAACCTGTGTGTGGTGTCATATCCTTTGACTTCTCTGTGGGTATATGTTTCATGCAATAAATGTCTTTTGTATGAGTGAATCATACACTGTCCATTTGAAAAGGTGGCAACTGTAGGAATACTGGCTGTTCAATATGCTTTGCACCCACTAAATATGTATCTTTCTATACATATCTATGTGCGTGTATGTATATTTACATATATATATGTGTGTGTGTGTGTGTGTGTGTGTGTGTGTGTGTGTGTGTGTGTGTGTGTGTGTGTGTGTGTGTGTGGTCTGCATATATGTGTGTGTGTATATGTATCTACATTCACTATGGTAGCCAGACTGTACTGTATGATATGTTATTGATACCATCCTGACATCATACAGGTGGGATGGATTACTGTTAACTTCTTGTGGCTATGATGTGCAGGGTCCTGGGTATGGGACTTGCAACAGTTGGCATTGTGTTGCAGGGTAGATCTGTTTGGCTGTGGGGTAGGGGGTGATATCAATACTTACAAGAGGTACTTAGCTTGGGTCCCTTCACCCCCATTAACGGTGCCTTTGATCATATATGTATTTGTTATGCTCTCTTTTTTATCTATAGATCTATAGCTGTATATACATACATACATATATATATATATATATATATATATATATATATCTATATATATATCTATATATATATATATATATATATGTAGACATATATATCTATAGATGCATGCATATGTGTATATATATATATATATATATATATATATATATATATATATATATATATATATACACACACACACACACACACACACACACACACACACACACACACACACACACACAAACACACATACATCTACTTGCATTTACTGCTGAATGACTGTGCTGGATGATATGTTTGTGAAAACATCAGAATTATGCAAATCTGACATGGCTTAGTGGTAAATCACTTTGGCTATGGTGTGCAGGGTCCTGGACTCGAGCCTTGCAATGGCTGTTTATTTTGTCACTTGGCAGAACAATGGCCATTGGATACAGAGTGATTAAGGCACTTTTAAGGAGTTGTAAGTGGGTTTGCGTGGATTTGCATGAAGGTAAGCACTTCTAACTTCCAGTTACAGTTTCTTATACTCAGTTAACTTCTAAATTGCTTAACCTGTGTAGGCATTGCTTACCTCTGTGCAAACAGGCATAAACCCACTTACTGCAGCTTAAAAGTGCTTACTACACTTACCCTCCATGATAATTTCTTTAAAAGAAATGAAAAGGGGTTGATAGGAAAGTGGTGAAAAGGGGGAACAAAGAGGGAAAGACAGTAATCAAAATAGCCAGGGATGTGCAGGACGGGTATAGGGAAGGTCCATAGCTCCCCATTTCTTCTACAGCAATAGTTGTGCATATACACTGGTTTGAAGGTAGATTTGGACACTCATACCTCTGACAGAGGGGTGAGGACAACAATAATATGTTGTGAATCCAATTAGACCAGATTACATGACAAGTGGACACATGTGCGAAATGGACAGCTATGTATGGGGAAGGTTTTTTTGTGGGGGGAAGATTGCCCTTTTTTTTTTTAAGGTGAGAGTGGGATGTTTGGGAGCTATAGTAGGCATATTTGGGGAGGTAGGTTTGGTAGGATAACAGACAAGACAGACAAGAAATCATACAGGGGTGGTATATGACACATGTGGGGGTAAAAACCTTAGATGGGGAGGGGTGTTTGGAAGCCAGAAGCCTATGACCCCCCTAGTAGAATCAGTAGGACTGAGGCCCCACCCATGGGCAGTCACCACTGCACCTTCATGGTCCTAAAGGTGGCTGTGCTGCAGGCTGAGTAGGAGTGGCATGCTGACCCTCTAGTTGTGCCACGTGGTCCTCAAGCTGGCATAGCAGATCTCCAAACTTCCTGCAGAGCTCGCTATGCACCAGAACCAAGACCTGACGATGGGTGACACTATCCTATCCGTGCCCACTCCCAGGGGGGTGAGCCCCATCCCGTGAAGTGGTTCCACCTGAAGGCAGTGCAGGATCAGAGGACAAGAAGGTCCTGGGGTGGGCCCCAGACATGCTGGTGCCTGGTGACACAGCCAGATGAGGTGGGAGAGGTAGGTCCGCTGGGACCGGCCTTCCCACATGTGCTATGGTGTTTCAATTTTAAAACATATAAGGGTTAGTAATAATCAACACATTCCAGGATTAGGTATAATAGCATGCATAGATATTCCCATTAACCCAAAACACCAGATATGGAATAGTTGCATATCAAACAGAACACATGGATATGTGGAACCACAGTTACCATTACAACAGCATGATGGTACATTGATGGCACATGCCACCAATGTAGGAGTATTTTCTCATGGCACATGCATAGAAACAAATTACAACATTTATCAAACAATAGGACATGTGTAACAAAAGTAGATTTAATTATGCACATACCAAATGAGTTGTGTATTTAGTTTATTGTTGCAAATATGGTGGGGGGAAAGAAAGATGTCAATTAACAACTTGAATATCCCTGTAGTTCTCATTACTTTCCTAGTCAGTGCTATGATTTGTACTTTACAGGTATTATTACAGTACCCTATGGCCTTAGTTTGAACAGTGGTATGGATGTAGACAACTATATACATGAACTGTGTTTTACCTGCAGTATACACCTCTTACCTGGTATACCTGTAGAGGTATTGTTTGTTAACACTACCTGACTGTTTCTAAGCATATTGCCAGATTCCAGGGTTATGTTATGCACATACCTCTCCATCTCTTACTGCACACACTCTGGGCTTATCTTGACAACATGCAGGTGAAACTGGTACATATTTTGACTATTGCCTTAATAACCCTTTGGTGAGTTGTACAATGACATGTTTGTTTTCATAGACATTTTCCAAATATTTATAGGCCTGACAGTCAGTTATATGACATTAAATAGTACCTAAATATCAGAGATTAGCACACTGATATGCCAGGGGGACAAGGTAACAGCCAGCAGATATGGGTCAATTCTCTGGAGATTCCAGACAGATCTGTACAGTCGAGGGGTATGATTCTGCATACAGCTTACTACCACTCCCAGGATTCAAGCCATGGCTGTGTGTGCCAAAATAAAACAGTGTACATCACAGTTGGGTGTGCTATATAGATATTGCGGTGTATCTTTCCTCTGAATTCTGTCAATAAGTCTCTCGTAGTTTTACAATCTGACCTCATAATTACAACACTCTTATACAGGATTTCCTAGACAGTTTTTATTTTGTAGCACTGTGTGGATGACAGTGATGAGTAATACCTTATTAGTCAGCGATACTGCAACACTAACACTGCCATACAATACCAGATTAAACAGTACTAGTCCAGGATTTCAATCTTTTATTTCTAGGCACAGTTTTCATATCTGACAGACCTGTGGGGGGAATGTTTGTTAACACTAACTGAATGTTTTCACACTCCATATTATTATTATTATTATTATTATGCACATATGTCTCAGTCTGTTACTGAACACACTCTGGTCATAACTTCACAACATGGGGGTGGAGTTGGGACATACTTTGCTTATTACTCTCATTACACTTTGGTGAGTTGCTAGAGTGACAGGTTTGTTCTTATGGGTATATTTCTGACAGTTATGATGTTTGACATTCAGTTGTATGTTATTATTTGCTGCCTAAACTTCTGGGATCATCCCACTGATTTGCCAGGAGGATAGGGTGACAGGCAGAGGACTTACGCCAATCATCTGGACTTTCTGACAATATCTGTACAGTTGTGGCATATGATTCTGCATAAGGCTTATTACCACTCCCAGGATTTGAACCATGGCTGTGTGTCCTAAACATACAACACTTCACATCTCAGTTGAGTGCGCTATTTGGATTATGTTGTCTGTTGTTTCACTGTTTTCTGTCTAAGTCTCTCTCAGTTGTACAATATGACCTCTTGTGATTACAACAGTCGTATGCAGACATTCCTACACATTTTATTTATGTAGCACAGTGTGGGTAACAGTGCTTAATACAACAGTACTATTAAAAGATTGCAACACTACATTACCATATGATACCAGAGTAAATAAAGGCAGTCCAGTAGTTAGACCTTTATTGCCAGGCTGTTAACCCTTTATTTACATACCACCTATATGAGACTCTTCCTGCCATATTGTCTGCTTTATTCGGTACATGCCATACACAATACAGGCTTTATACTGGCAATTGACTTTCTATTACTTTTAGATTTATTTCTTATGACAATACATGCAAAATTATTACTAACCTGCCTCGCGATGCAACCTCTGCAGTCTACAGGCATGGGCTTCCCAGTTCACAGCCCGCTCGTCTGCCACCATCAAAGGCATAAAAGGAATATTTAGCCATACCTATCCATAATTTACATGAGCTGGCAGTTATTAAACAGGTAGTAGACTGATACTTACACATGGCTGGGACATCACCTGTCTGCCTAACCTCTTGGATCCACTACTCCAAGACCTCCCTCTTTCGCCGTTTCAAGTCAGCATAGTGATGCCTGACCTGCTCACCAATTCGAAGGATGCCAGTGGCACTGCTAAGGTCACGGGCGAGATGGTCCAAGGCTTCCACTTTATATTGGGAACCCCGGTACTGGCCCTGCAGCAGTCTCTGCTCATGGTCTTTATCAAGGAGTCCTGCCATGACTTTATACTCCTGGATTCTCCAGCGCTGTGTCCGGAAGTGAAATCCTTCACCCACACTGGTCATAGTGCCTAAAGGAGGAAGCTGCAACTAGTTATGAGATGTATTCCCACCTGTGAGGTTGAAATTGGACCATTTCCCACACTTTGCCGTGATTGGACAGTTTTGAAAATGTAAGCTATGGGCAAACCTGCTTACCTAAGGTTGGCATTGCTTAAAGGGGTATACCAATGGGCCAGATGATTTAGCCAGCCTTCACATGGCTTACACCTAGTAAGCAGGGGTATGCAAATGCTTAGCATTGCTTAATTTTTAATTTGCACACTATTTGCTGTTTGGCATTGATTTATCATTCATTACATGTAATATATGTGTTTGGTATCAATGATTCATGTGTGCCTACACTGTATGGGGTCCTTATGTTTATTGGGGGATTTCAACACTTTATTACAATGACACCTCACATCTGGACTTAATGCAGTACTCCAGTTCACATAATTTATGTTATGTAGTAGGTTATACAACATATAACTGTATATAGATTCCTTTCACATGCTAAGTTTGATTTTCTTATAGGGAGGATCTATTTGGTGATACCTCAATCTTATATACTGTTCTGATGGCTTACTGGTTAACTTCTCTGACTATAGTATACAGGGTCCTGAGTTCAAGACTTGCAAGTGATATTTATTTTGTTGCTGGGCAGAACAGCGACTGTTGGATACAGAGTGATTAAGGCACTTTTAAGCAATTGTAAGCAGGTTTGCACAGGTTTGTGTGATGGTAAGCAATGTTAACGTCCGGTTAAATATGCTTACAGGGAGTTAGCTTCAATATTGCTTAACCTGTGTGTGCATTACTTACCCCCGTGTAAATGGGCTTAAACCCGCTTACTACCGGTTAAAAGTGCTTACTCCCACTTACCCCTGCACTAAGTTAGACAGAAATGTAACAATGCTCTTGGGAAAGTGATGGATTTGGACACTCTATGGATTTATCATTCATTACACATTATAACTTTGTTTGTATCCCTGATTCATGTGTACATATACTGTATCAGGCACTTGTGTTTATCTGTGGATTTTACAACATTATTACAATGACACCTCACATCTGGATTTAATGCAGTACTCCAGTTCACAAATATATGTTATTCAGTAGGTTATAAAACAAAAAAATGTGTTCATAAAGTGATTTTACATGGAAAAGAGAATTTACTAGAGTGAGAATCGAACAGAGAATGACTGCTCGTAAGGCAAACCCTCTGACCACTAGACTATTGCAGTACTGATATTTATCTTCTTGTGCCATTTAAGCTACATTGTGCATAGCTAAGCAATGGGCAAACCCGCACACCTATGGTTAAATTTAATATGTTTGAAAAAAAATGTTTTCTACTGCTATTTTCTTTTGGAAGGGACAGGTTTCACTTATTTGGTTAAATATGCTTACAGGGAGTTAGCTTCAATATTGCTTAACCTGTGTGTGCATTGCTTACCTCCATGCAAATGGGCTTAAACCCACTTACTACTACTTACCAGTGCTTAATCCTGCTTACCCCCATACTAATTTAGACAGAAATGTAACATGGCTCTTGGGAAGGTGGTGGATTTGGACACTCTGTGGATTTATCATTCATTACACATTATACCTTTGTTTTTATCCCTGTGTGTTTATCCCTGTGTGTTTATCCTTATGGGGAACCTGTGTTTATCTGTGGATTTTACAACATTATTACGACACCTTAAAATTACATTTAATGCAGTACTCCAGTTCATGAATATATGTTATTCAGTAGGTTATACAACAAAAAAAATGTTCATAAAGTGATTTGACATGGAAAATAAAATTTACTACAGTGAGAATTGCACCGGGAATGACTGCTCATAAGGTGAACCTCTGACCACTAGACTATTGCAGTACTGCTTCATTTGCATGTATCTTGATATGTATCTTCTTGTGCTATTTAAGCTACAGTATGCATAGCTCAGCAATGGGCAAACCCACGCACCTACGGTTAAATGTAATCTGTTTGAAAAAAATATTTTTCTACTGCTATTTTCTTTTGTAAGGGCATGTTTCACTTATTGTTGTGGATTCCTGCATGCATCTGCACATTTGGCAGACATCCTAGCAACCCTCCATACCTCTCAACCTCTTAATGCACATTATTTGGACAAAGCTTGACAACATGAGGTCCAACTACTGACATATTTTAATTATTGCTCTTATGAACTTCGGACAGTTGCTAGAGTAACAGGACTGGTTTTAATATAGGTTTTCTGACATTTGTGATGTATGACAGTCATATGTAAGTTATTATTTCACGGCTTCATTCGTGACATCATTCCATGATTACAGGGTACAACTGGGGAACAGGCCAATTGTATGGGCAACAAATGTGTGGACATTATGCTATGCTTTTACAGTTGGGAGGTATGCATCCTCCTATGAGCATTCTCTCTCATTGTTATTGCCAAACAGCATTTCTTGAGTGCAGGGGCATGTGTATTGTGAGAGCTCTGATCGCAGACACACCCCCTGCACTCATCCACTCTCTGTATCCATTTAGGAGCACAAGCAGCACAGATTCATTACTGTGCATGGCGTGCTGCTGTGCTGCTCCTAAATGGTCGCTTCCATGCAGGAATAAGCTATTCCTGCATGGAATCTTACTGAATCCCGGGGCTTGTTTACTGCAATTAAAATACCTACAGGCAACATGCACCTTATTCATAACAAAGACACTTAAATAAAGAGAAGAACTGATGTATCTACACTGATAATGTACATCACAGGAAAAGGTTCCTTTTCCATTTCTAAGTCAGTATTCACTATTTCATACTTTTCTAACAGAAACTTCAAATTGTTACTTTATTATTAAATATGTGCATGTCTACTGTTTTTATTTTTGGCAATGATTGAAGATAAGTTAGCCAAATGCATTGTTAAAATTAATCTGAATATTGTTTCACTGTTTCTATTTATATCAAAAGTACCACTAAGAATAAGTGGATATTTATTCTGCTAGAAATCTGCTCACATAAAGAGATAACCATTTTCTTGGGTAGTCATTCTCCATAAATAAGACTAATAACATCAGTTTTCAGTGTCAAAAAACAATCCTCTGAAGTGAGCTTAAATAACGTTGCAAACTGGTCTTTTATCACAGTAGGCCAAGACAAGCCCTCTATATTATTATTAAACTGTATATTCTAAGTGTGGTATTCATAGCCATTGCACAAATGCATTATGAATATCCATGCTGTCCATGAATGAGTATAGTAGCTTGGTTCTGATTCATAGAGGACATTTTTGCTAAGGTGCAATAGCTGCAAATAAGTGTAACTTAAACATCTGCCATGCTCAGAAAAAAAAGTTATGTGACACAGCCATCATGATGATATACACATACAGAGTCCATCCAAGTAAATTTGTGCTGAAGTAATTTATTGACAATAGTAAAGAAAACACATACTTCTTTTCATTAGCCCCTACCACATTCTTGCAAGTATAATACTTTTAGCAACCCTCAGCAATCTCACAGTAAAGACACAAAACATCCTTGTCACTTCAGTACTTCAGAATAAAGTCACTGCATTTCAACCATGTGTGCACAATCAATAAGACACCAAAGTTCATTTATCTGAACCGGCTTAGTAGTAAAAGCAGTATTATGTAAGCACGTTTAAAGAGGCTAGGTTCGTAAGTGTTTAAAATAAAATCAATTCAGTTACTATAAAATTTGTTCCAGAGAGTTAAATCATATCAGGAGATTAACTGATATGCTACTCCTGTCTGTACTACTTTTCTAGCCACTTTTAAATGAATGTTTACAATAAATGTGTGCCTGTCATCTCTCTAGATATAATTCAGTCAGAAATTTGCCTTTTTTATTACATATTTTTAATGTGATTAAGCATAGAAGATGGATTATTTGTTTGCACTTAATTCTGTCAAAGGCTCTTGTATCAAATGAAGGCAGATCAAAGTAACGGCTAAAACAGGTTTCAGCAACATGGAATTTTCAGTTTTCTTCACTGTTTTGAGACTTCAGAGTAGGTTTGCATAAGTTTGGGAGGTGAGGATAGTATCCTCCACACAGGGAAAGCAAAATAAAAACAATACTCAAAGGTTCATCAAAAGTTATTTTGGCCTTTTTTTTATTTTTTAGTTAAAAAGTTGTGGACAGATCAACTTAAATCTGATTTGTCCCAAATAAATAACTGATGCCAAAATATGAACCAAAAATAAATTCCCAAAAAGCATTATCATATCCTTTGGGAATTCCTCTACATGAAAAAACTACCACACTGAAAATACACCCTTAAGAGTTGACCCAGTTGTTTGAGATTTGGGAACTTATCTGGATAATGACCTAACTTTTGACCGTGTACATTGTCATAAGAAATTCCTTCTATATTGCACAGCTTATAAACAAAGGGATTGTATCTACATCTCGGGATGTCTTTGTTACCCCTTTACTCAGCCCTCACTAGGCCAACCATTGTATATAATATCCTCTTTGGCATGTATCTGTCCAGACAAATCTGATATCTAACCTTACTAAAAGGATACAAGGTCTAAACAATCCCCAGGATTCAATAACATTTGTGTAGGCTCCGTGAAGAGCCTATACAGAATGCACCTATGTACACGGCCATGGTTCCTGCTCTGCAGCATGCCATACATATAAATTATGGAGCACTGCTGAGGGAGAGCATGGCAACATGGATTTTGAATCCATGTAAGCAACACTGTAGAGGCTGTGCCATATTTGTGGACTGTCCAAAAAACTTCTGGACAGTTGCTGAGCACAACACAATACCTTTCCGCCAGTTAACCTGGACCAAAAGGTGAACAACAGAAAATACTTACATGAAATTACAATTGTATTTATTTATTTTTTTACATTTATGTGCTTGTTTGTGCAGTGTGGCACTTTGCAAAGCTATGCTTAGTGTTGGTCACATGTACAGTATACATCTGCTAGACATCTAAAAATAGAAACTGGATGTATTCAATTTTAATTAATTTTTTTCATGAGCTTGTTTGCATGGTGCTGTGCATTGCATAGCTGTGATTAGCTGTGCTTACATATACAGTAGACATCTAAAAGTAAAAACCAGGTGTATTCAGTTGTTGAAGTTCTGCTATGCTTAGCAACACTCAAATCTACACAGTGAAGCTGCGCTACACTTACAGGCACCTTGCAGTATATGTGAAGATATGCAAGTTCTTGTCACTATTCCCATGGTTAGATAGGTTGAGTCATGACCTATAGTATAGCAGGTTCTGGGTTTGAGTCCTGAGCAGTCGTCCTTTTTACATTTATTGCTGTGAAAATGTGTCAGGTGACTGAAACATCGGTTTTGTTTAAAATTAAAAAAATTTACATTTAGAAAAGCTGTGTGCTGCTAAGCAGTGCTTAAACATTATCAATGATCTATTCCTGTTTTTGCATTGCTAAGCTTTGCTTACACATGGTTTGCATGAGTTTGCGAGATGTTAAGAGGTGTGGTAATTTTTGAAAGTTACAGCATGAGGTGTAAGGGTGGGAATGCAGCCTATGTAAAGGCCAGTAGGTTGGAATTTCGCATCATTCACAGCAGTTCTAACTTGACTGTGGATATGCCTGGTGCTGCTGGTGAAGGAGTGTGCTTTCATGTAGGGGAGTGCAGGAGTCCAGAGTGTTTGTTGGATGCCTGGTTCAGAATTATGAACCCCAGCTGCTGCAGAACAATTACAAGGGCTCAGAGTGTAAGTCTGAGGCCTGGCATCAGTCGGCCAGGGAACTTACCCTACTGGTATTCCCCCACACTGGTGAACAGGGAACATTGGACACCTGGGTCCAAGAGGCTATGGCTGGGCAAACCCCACAGATATGTAAGTATGCTTGCTAATGATTTAGAAATTTACAAACTGAATCTGTGCAAAACTGGTATGCATAATGGTTTGCTTCTCTTCCCACAGCTGCAGAAATGAATGCTCGCAATGTCCAGTCCCATGAAAGACACCTGGCCAGGATGAGGCAATCGTGTGATAAGTAGGAAAACATCAAAGTAATAACTTAATGCATAAGCTAATTTTACAATAAATTACTGAGTTTGCAGTCTTAACAGTCAGGTATGACATACTTGTGATATCCTACATCTTTATAAATGTGTCACTGCCTACCTGAAGTGGTAAACTAAGTTGAAGCATGTAAGCATGCAGTAATGTGTAGCATAGTAGGCATGCAGTAATGTGTAGTATAGTAAGCATGCAGTAATGTGTACCATAGCTTCCAAACATCAGCTAATGTTGGGGTCTACCCAGATTAAGAGTCATTGTTCTGGTCTGCTCATTGTCTGAAATATGCTGTAGGTTGCACTCAATAAATGAACAGGGTGTATGGATTAGTTAACAGAAGTCCTACACAACTATCCAGGGTCTATATACCAGAGTTGAGACAACATTAATCAATATATTTTCAAGGCTGATGGTGCTTTGATATCTAATGATTTCAAATAAAGTGTTCACTATTCCTGTATTCACTTCTTGTGTGTTCTAATCTGACAACTGTCAAGTGTTACATGTACCTCAATAAATAATGCAGCAAAAAAAGTCAGTAATATATGACGTGCAATACCCAAAGTAAGGTTCAAGCCTGTGTTCTGCTCATCATGTCTGAAATAATGCTATATATTCCACTCAGTCAATGAGCGTGGTATATGTTTATGTTAACTGAAGTCCTGGACAGCTATCCATGTGTCTAAATGCCAGATTGTAAGAAACATTATCAATAAAGTTTAAAATGAGATTGTGCTTTGATAAGTAATCTGTTCAAATAAGTGTTCACTATTCCTGTATTCACTGCATGTGTGTTCTAATCCGACACCAGTCAACTGTTGCATATTAACTAATAAATAATGCAGCAGCAAATTTCAGAAATATGTGTAGTGCAATACCCAGATTAAGTGTCAACAGTTCTGATCAATTTCCCTGAAATATATGCTGCAGATAGCATTCAGTAAATGAACGGAGTATAAGGTTAGGTTAACAGATGTCCTACACAGTCATACATGTGTGTAACTGCCAGATTTCATGTGACATTAAGCATTACAGTCTAAAAGGAGATGGTGCTTTGATAACTAATGTTTTCAAAGAAAGTGTCCATTATTCATGTTGTCACTGCATTTGGTTTCCAATCTAATAACACACACAGCTATGCATGTGTGCAAATGTACAATTTCACACAAAATGTTGTAATAAAAGTCTTAAAGGAGGCGATGTTTTGCAATTTCATTATATTCAAATAAAGTGCACATTATTCCTGTAATCACTGCTTGTGGGTTCGGGTCTATATCATATATTTGAAATTCCAAAATATCGAACACCATAAGTTTGAACTTGGAATTTCAAATCATGATAACATTGAATGCTAAGAATAGCGAATTTTTTCCCAGGGAAAAAATTTGCTGTTCCGAGAAACGTACACACAACACAAGCACACCAAAATAAATAAACCACACACATACTGTTAACAAAACCCAACCCTTCACTAAACCATACATACATTACTAACTATCCACTTACCTTAACATGCACCCTAACCCTAAGGTCCGTAACTATCGCACACATACCCTACAAAACTATACACAAACTAATTAATACGCACACACATACAGTTAACAAAACCCAACTCTACACTATGCCATACATACATTACTAACTATCCACTTACCATAACCCGGACACTACCCCGAAGGTCTGTAACTCTCGCAACACAGTGAAGGAAATAGCGAAGCCACGGAATGGCCCAGCGAAATCATGCCCTAGGGAAAATTTCAATGTTCCAGGGCTTCGCTATTTTCATCCTTCGATGTAGTGGGTTCGATATTATAACTTTTGAAGTTTTACATCTTTGAAGTTATAATTTAGATGCGTGGGTTCTAATCCCTTGGCAGCCAACTGAAAAATAAACCAGCTGTCTAGTGTGATTAGTGTACATGAACATACGTCTCAACTGTCATGATTTATGCAGAATGCAATCACTACTGCCCCATATGTCTGGTTCTTGGTTAGCAGATACATGACATTACTTGGAATGCAATTTATTGTCAAAGCCATTATCAGAACACATTGCTACTAATGTATGAGCACATTATGTAAAAATGTTCCATGTAGTTGTGCCTTTGCACCACCATTTGGTAGAGCTTGGCCCAGAATGTCTCATGCTAACAGGTTGAGAGCTATGTACATGCAACATTATCTAAACAATATTTGCAGTCACTGTACTCACAACTGAAATCTTGCATATGTACAAGTATGTGGTAATAGCCTGTGTAGTAATATTACCTGTAAAGTTACTAATGATTTTTTTTCTGTCTCACCCTCCCCTTCTTTTCTTTAATTTATTAATTATATTTATTATTATGATTTGATATTAATATATTATTTGTAACTATTTCTTATGTTGGTCTTATGTAGAACTTCATATTGCTTTGCTGATAATATACTTTCATTTACATTATTTATTGTTGTGTTTCTTATTAGATTCCTTTATATTAATCATTATTCTCTTCTATCATGTTAATACTAACATTTGTTTGGTTATGCTTGTTTTTATCTTTTGTTTATATTTAATTTACTGCAGAAAGACAAGGTAGGCTGGTTCCTGGTGCTTCACCTACCTTGGCTTCCCAGTCTGTGGCAACGGGGCCCAGCATCTCTGGGCTGCAGCCTGGTGGTGCCCCCTCTGCTTCCCCTGCACTATCTGGGCCATCGGGTAGTTCTACCTCACAGGCTAGGTTGGCCCCCCCTCTGGGAGTGGAAATGGAGGGGCTGATTATGTCACCAGTGAGGAACTGCCAATCATGGTACATGGGCTGCTGTGCTGAACTCTCAGTACACTCCTACATCAGATGGACAGCATTCTGTTCATCCTGGTGGGTCAACCTTGTCCCACACACTTGTGTCAACCATTACTTCCACAGCAGCAGTGAAGTTACAGTGCTGGCAGTCCCATGGGTGAGGACTTGAGTTACACTGTTACTGTGTCTGATGCCCATTATGGGACTGGGATTTCACAACACCCTCCCCAACCAAGGTGTTCTCCCCCTCTTGTGTCACACACCAACCCTGTCTGCTGTCTTGTCTGTCTTGTCTGTCTGTCTGTCTGTCTGCAAAAATTTCCTAAGCTTCCCAATTTACCTCCCCCACACGTACCTACAGTATGTCCCTACCCCAACATTCCACTCTCACCTTATAAAAAAAAGGGCACTTGTCGCCCCACCCCCCAAAAAAAATATATATATCTATATTGTCCCATACATAGTTCTTGATTTTGCATACGTGTCAACTGGACGCACTTAATTTGGTCCAATAGGCTTGACAATTCACTTATGTTATCCTCACCCCTCTCTCTCAGGGGTTGACAGTCCAAATTCAGCTAAAAAATCTGTTAAAGTACACAGCTGTTGCTGTACACGAAAGGGATAGCTATGGTTCTTTCCTACACCCTTCCTGCACATACCTACCTGCCTTTCACTATGTTTTCCCCCTGCTTGCACCCCATTTCTCCACTGTCCTATCTCCCTATTATTCATTTCTTTAAAGATTTTTTGCACGATGCTGCGTGATGTGCAGCATCGATAATCTCAGCTAAGTGGCACTATAGTGATATATGTGTGTGAAATAATAATAATCATGTTCAAAATGTACACCTGCACCCTTTTTCAAACCAAAGACCTTCGCACCTGCAGACCAGTGCATCAACCCTCCAAGTGGCACAGCTGTTAGTTAACACAGGTGGTTTAAGTAAAGCATACCACATGCCAAGTTACTATCATTAAACATGTTTAAGCAGGGCTGCACATCACTCTGCATGATGCAAATTTGCTTAAAGATTAATGGAAAAAATGGGAGTGTGACTTGGAGTCTGGTACAGAAATACATCACAAGAAACTTGCATAAAGACTTGCATAAAATGAAACAATGAAAAAAGAAGACTTTCATAAAATTTGACCTGTTAGTAACAGCCTGCATTTAATTGCTAGAACCTGTGTTCTGAGAGACTGCCTTCCAGACTATCTGCAAACATACAGAGCTTAGTATATTGTTTTTGGTTATACAGTTTGTTAATTGTTGCTTAGATCTCTGTTGAAAATGTTTTGTCCCATCCATCCTCCCTATTTTTGGTTTGTAGTTTAAATTTGGTGGCTTTTGCAGTTGCACGCCCCACCATAGATTTGATCTGGGACACTCTCCCAGTCCTATCCTTTTACCACATTCTGCACTTGCTTTTAGTCCTTTTTAATTTAATTGCATTTTTACACTGTGTTTGGTCTAATATTGCTACATATTCAAGTGTGCTACCTTGCACTGCATGTGAATTGTTTTTACTACTGTTTTTGCTACTTTTCTGTAAAAAAAAACTGTAAGCCTGTTTCCTACCTTTCTTGTAACTAGTGTTCCAGATACAGATTTGCTGTATCCAGGACTGTATGCAAGCTTTTGAGCCCCCCAAGCCTTTCTGTGTTGGAGGGACGCCTTCTAGCTTATCAGTAGGAGTGCTAAGCACTAGGTAACCTAACCTATCTACCACATAAGGAGGGGTTCTGACCCAGAAATTATAGTTATTGGCTATTTGGGAAATCTCTTCCATCTCTCTCAACTTTCTGATTTGGAAGCCTGCATTTGCATTTGTTTCTGTCCTGTAACTCATCTAGTACAGACACAGATTCTTAATTTTAGCACTTAAATTTGCTTATTCATGTCAGCACTTGTTCAGAACTTTTAAGCACTAAATAAGCTACTAATTACTACAGCACTCAATCTTCCTCATTACCTTGAGGAAAACAGTTTTTGTGCTTAACGTTTCTCACTTGCTTAGAAAAAAAAAACAGCTCTTGTACTCACTTTCCTCACTTATCTAAAGGAAAATATTTTTTTATTCAGGCATGTCCAAGGGTCAGCTCCCAGTGTTTTCTCCTGTCTATCTGATGAATCTGGGCATCTTGAGGCAATGTAGAAATTGCCTCATGTACACATACAACCCTCTCCTCCTACCACCCAACACAAAAACTGTGAGAGATGCACTTATCTAGCCAAACTGGAGGTAAAGCTCTCTCTAACCAAGACTAAACTTGACAGTCATGAGGAGAAGGTAAACATTTGCACCACACCACACTCATCACATAGTCTTACTAAATCTCCACCACCAAAATCCACACACAGTAACACAAAAACATTCGTGGAGGCTCTCAGTAATAATCTGTCTAAGCAACAGAGACCTCCAAAGCAGAAATGCAAGCAACCTCTATCCCCCAACAGAACCCAAATGACACATAGCCCATAGACTCAGTGTGCCACTCAACCACAGCCAATTAAGGCAAAACAACGTACCCAACAAACTAGTCATAGGTGGCTCTATACTCCGGCACACTGATGTCCCACTCACCAGGCTAAACAAGAAGAAGGTTACTGTCAGCTGCCTGTCGGGTGCCAGGATCCGCCACATAACCCACGCACTCAGGTCACTGCACAACAAGCACAAATATGACTCTGTCATTGTCCATGTTGGTGTGAATGACTTGAGACATACCTCCCTGGACTACATGAAAAGAGACATGGAAGAGCTCTCTGATCTTGTAGCCCTGGCAGGTATGACCCTAGCCCTGAGTAGCATTCTGCCATCACCCCGAATGATACTGCAGTACAAGGACAAAGTGATTGACTTCAACAATTGGCTAAGCTTCCAGTGTCATTCTAAGGGGGATCCAGTATCTGTCTACTTGGGATGACATGGTCGACAGACCATGATGCTTTGCCACAGATGGCCTGCACCTGTCGCCCCAGGATTCCGGATAGTGGCTAAGGCTCTTGCTGCCCCTATAGTGCCTTTTTTAGGCAAGGTTCAAATAACAAATTCACCACCATAACAGGAACAGGCAAGCAAAAGCTAAGGGTAATGCTACTCAATGTTAGAAGTCTAAATCTCAAAATGCACTCACTCGAGGCACTCCTTAAAATAAAGAACATTGATATCTGTGCAGGACTGAGACCTGGTTCAAGACTCCAATGAGCACCCCTGCACTACCAGGCTATAACTCATACCACACTTTTCGGCCATGTAACCTGGACCAAAACACCAAAGGCGGAGGTGTGTCCATATTCATTAAGGATATCCACACCTCCAGGCTAGTTGCTCAGCAGAATGCATCCGAGGTTATCCAAGTGCAACTAACTCTGGGCAAAACTGTAATCAAAATTGTAGCTTGCTACAGATCTCCCACCATGCCCCAGGATTCCCACTCCTCTTCTCTTGATGTCCTGGAAAATATTAGGGTTTAAACAAACACACTAATAATGGGTGACTTCAACTACCCCACCATTAACTGGGAAAACTACCTCACCATTAACTGGGAAAAGTACTTGTGTACCAACTTCTTAGCTCAATGCTTTCTGGAATTCATAAACTCCAATGCCCTGGATCAACTTATCCATACCCCACCAGGGGCAACAATATCCTAGACCTAGTCA
The DNA here is from genome assembly GCF_019279795.1 of Protopterus annectens. Classification (NCBI taxonomy): domain Eukaryota; kingdom Metazoa; phylum Chordata; order Ceratodontiformes; family Protopteridae; genus Protopterus; species Protopterus annectens. The sequence continues at coordinate 368,958,395 of NC_056728.1, read as the reverse complement.
TTACCAACATGAGTGACTGGTGTTCCACACCTGAAGTCAACTCCTCATTGGTCCGATCCGACCATAAGCTAATCACCCTTGATATCCACATCCCGCCCCCACCCCCCCATTAAGGAAACCACAATAAAAAATTTCTCCAAAGCCAACTTCATGCTTCTTAAGACAGAACTGGTGAACTTCATGACACCCATGCAGATGGACAATACAGTTACAACTGCTGAATCCTACACAAATGCACTCAATAAGCACTTACATGAGTGCATGGATCGTGCTATCCCAAATAGAACCAAGATGCTATCCTTCAAAAAAAGGAAGTCAGTCTGGTGGTCCCTTGCCATAAACAAACTGTACAACAGAAGGAAGAAACTGTTACAAAAGAGAGTAAAATCCCATGAGTGGAGGAGCTCCCTGGTCAGCCTCAGTAAGAAGCTGAGATCCCTTATAAGATCCTCCAAAGCTAGCTACAAAAACAAAATTGCCACTAATTCTAAGGACAACTACAAAGCATTTTATAGCTATGTCAAGAATCTCTATGGCAACACCCAGATCTGCTCTGAGCTACAGCACAAAGGCACAAAAATTGCAGAACCAACTGATATTGCCAATATCCTGACAGATAGGTTTAGTGCTAACTTTACCCCCCACCCCCTAAAGGGCCCATATCTATACAGGAAGAATGCAGATTCCCTGTAATCACAACTACGCAGGTAAAAGCTGCACACTCTAAAGCCAAAAACACAGCATCCATGGGACTGGACAACATCCCAGGCTGAGTTTTACATGAACTTCAGAACGAACTGGCTCCCCACTTAAGCACCATGTTCAATAATAGCCTCACATCAGGCTTTGTGCCCACTGAGTGGCACACATCAACAGTTATCCCACTCCACAAAGGGGGAGCCACCACTGATTCTGGGAACTATCGACCTATTAACCTGATGAGCCTGGTCTGCAAGGCCATGGAACGTATCATCATGGAACTCGTAAACAAAGACATTGGTAACCTCCAAACTCTGGATCCCACCCAGTTCGGGTTTTTGAAAGGCAGATCATGCCTCCTGAACCTGATTGACTTCTTTGAGGCAGTCACCAAAGCTGTAGATGAGGGCAGGGTGGTTCACACAGCCTATCTTGACCTCGGCAATGCTTTCAACACCATCCCCCATTCTGGAATTATAGGTAAACTTACTAAACTAGGTATAAATCCCTACGTCACAAGATGGGTTGCCAACTGGCTCACTGACAGAACCGAACCCATACTGTAAAAGTTGCAGACTCCAAATCTGACCTCAAAGCAGTGACAAGTGGAGTACCACAGGGTTCCGTCCTGGGACCTCTCCTGTTTGGTATATGCTTCTCTGAAGTACAGGCTAACACAGAAGGCCTCTGGCTAATGAAGTTTGCAGATGACTGCAAACTAGGAGCCATAGTCAAGTCCCCAAATGATGTGGACATCCTACAGAAGGGCCTCGCTGAGACAAATGCCTGGTGTCTGTCTCAATGCCAAAAAGTGCAGTGTCATCCCCTTTGGTAAAAACTCTGTACCCATGAACTACCACATAGGCAGCAATCTACTTAGCACCGAATGTGTGATAAGACTGAGACCCTGGGACCCAGGTGGTCAGTGGTCTCTCATTTGATAGTCACATTGCCACAGTAGTCAGGAACTCCTTCTATGTGGCACACCTCATCATAAAAGGGTTCTCATGCAGGAAAAAAGAGGTCATAGTTCCCCTCTACTCGACACTCATTAGACCCATTATAGAGTGCAATGCCCCTTTTGGAATGTACCTCATAAGACATCTGCTGCAGCTGGAAAGGCCACAGAAGTACCTCACAAAGAGGATTACTGGCCTCAAACAAATGCCGTACACTGAACACCTCAAAAACCTCCAGCTTTATTCCATAGCATATCACCTACTCTGAGGTGATCTCTGCCTAACATATAAAGCTATGTCAAACCCAGAGCTGTTGGACATGCTACACCTAAAGAAATCCCAATCGCTTTGAGCTACATGCTCTAGGACCTAAACCTTGTCACCACAATAAACAGGACATTCTGGAAGGATAGATTCCTGTCCCAGAGACTTCCCGTACTCTGAAACAGGCTACCCATCTATGTCAAGCAAAGTTCTTCATTAGCACTCTTCAAGAAAAATCTTGATGAGTGGATGGGAAATAGGAAATACACCCCGGGGATCACTTCTGTTTCTCTGCTCGACAGTGGCACAGGAAAATAACTTTCTTGGGACTCATACACCAGGGAACCTTGTTGGCTAGGCTTACATAGGCCCTTGGGCCAATCAATTAGTACCTACCTATGAACCTATGAAAGCTAGACACAGAATAGTGGATGTAAGTGAGTTCCCTCACAGTAGATAAATGTGCATTTCTATCTGCAACATTTAAAAATACACCTGCTAAAATATTAATTGCAAAATAGTTGTTTAACTGGGACTCTGGTGGAGAAAATCATCCCTATAAAGCCATGCACATAATTGCAAATAAGGTATGTAACAGCCTTTAAGTGTGCAATTACATGCTGTAATAGTGACAGTAGCAGTCTGCTAAATGCTTTGAAAACATTAGTTTTTGGTGCACATGGTCCTGGAGTCAAATCCAGTGGTGTGCAGCATTTAAAAAACACAGAAGTGTAAATCCCCATTGTGAATTCTAGAATGAATGACTGTCATCAACTATTTAACCACTCAGTGCATTTCAGATGGAATGTCTGCTGTTCAATGATGAAAGTCAAAGGCCTTCAGACAGGAACACAGTTGACATATTCCTATTGCAACAGTCTCAACTGCATAGAGTGTCAGCCATGCATTACTATGCATTCACAAATGATTATAAGTTATGTAATACAAAGGAGGCCCAGTAATACCAGACTGCAGCACCCAATCATTTTCTACTGATATTACAGATAAGCACAACTGCACAACTAACATACACATATGGAGGTTGTGTTAGCAACAAGGATTGCCAGCACACCTATTCCAGACAACTACCATAATGTAACACATGGCTTGGCAGTTTTCCAAATGGTTGACGTAATGGTAAATTTATCCCTACATTTTTCAAGGACACAACACACATGTTGCCTTTTACTCTGTTAATGATACCTTTGTCTAACATACTTACCTTAAACACATACCTCAATATCCTGTGGGATGGGTTCCCCCAACCAAGCTCTGGCTGTATATCAGAATTGCCACTGATCACACTGTTACTCATAAGTGTTATTGTCCTCCACATTCTGCAGCCTCTCACGCTATTTTTATTGCCTGAAGCATCAGCAGCTGCCACCTGTAGCACACACATGTGTATGTAATAAGTATCTACTACAAACATCTTCTCTGTACTGACGTAGTATTTCTACCCAGCATTTCCACCCCATCATATGAGAAAGGGGATGGATTCTGCATTGAGGCCTTATATCTCCTTCAATACTTTCATGGGATTGCCTGATTACACTGCAAATCAGCTGTGTATGCTTCAGTTAGCATTACTCAACCACAGACTGGGTCAGATGCAATCACTTGCCAATGAGAACCATCTTAAAAAGGCAATCTCCTAGCCAGGGAAACCATTGTGTATGAGAGTTAGTTTTTCTGGGAAACATGTCGTCACAACACGTATATATCTGTACCTTTCAAAAACAGGTATGTAATCATTTTTATTCAACATGATGCATATGTTTTAATATACTTAGTGGAAATGGGAATTACATCAGTAAGCCTTTGTTAGAACTATACTGGTAACATGCCATTGATCTACAGCTGTGTAACACCTACAGAGCATGTAGACTACAGGAAGGGTTTAATGCTATCTGTTCACTAGGGACACAGGTCTCCTGGATGCTACCATTGTTGGCAGTTGTAATACTACACAGCCATGTTTTGGCATTGAACTATAGACATATGTTATGGGGTTCCTGCTATGGGCCACAGTACAAATGGACTCCTGTGTTGGGTGCATGATCATATGGCACAAGCATTTTGTAAAACTACAATCCACTCTGCTACAGGCCCCATGAAGGCTCAGTGTCTCTCCAACCTAACACCACTCTTAAGTATTCAACTGTGGTACCACCTTTAACATTCCTATAAGAAAAGCGCAGTCCAGGTCTGAACTGTCTGCAAACAGCTACAGTTAACTTTGAACCTAACACCACTCTTAAGTATTCAACTGCGGTACCACCTTTAACATTCCTATAAGAAAAGCGCAGTCCAGGTCTGAACTGTCTGCAAACAGCTACAGTTAACTTTGAATCTAACACCACTCTTAAGTATTCAACTGCGGTACCACCTTTAATATTCCTATAAGAAAAGTGCAGTCTGGGTCTGAACTGTCTGCAAACAGCTACAGTTAACTTTGAACCTAACACCACTCTTAAGTATTCAACTGCGGTACCACCTTTAACATTCCTATAAGAAAAGCGCAGTCCAGGTCTGAACTGTCTGCAAACAGCTACAGTTAACTTTGAACCTAACACCACTCTTAAGTATTCAACTGTGGTACCACCTTTAACATTCCTATAAGAAAAGCGCAGTCCGGGTCTGAATTGTCTGCAAACAGCTACAGTTAACTTTGAACCTAACACCACTCTTAAGTATTCAACTCCGGTACCACCTTTAACATTCCTATAAGAAAAGTGCAGTCCGGGTCTGAACTGTCTGCAAACAGCTACAGTTAACTTTGAACCTAACACCACTCTTAAGTATTCAACTGTGGTACCACCTTTAACATTCCTATAAGAAAAGTGCAGTCCGGGTCTGAACTGCCTGCAAACAGCCACAGTTAACTTTGAGTATGTGTCTAACTGTTTGAGCCAATCTTCATTTTCCCCTGGAGAGCACTGTGCTTTGGCTGTAAGCAGCCCCCCCCCCCACAACCACCACCACCACACACACACACACACATCTTCCACTTTCTCTTATTCCCTTCTGTTAGCAAATAGTATCCATAACTGATCAATACTTTGTGTTTGTTAATTTAAGCTATGACCACAGTAGCCTACTGATACAAGGTTATCCTGGTTTTCCACCTGAGAAATTAAGAAAAGACTTACAGTTTCAGAGTAGTCCTTGGTCAATTGTGATTGTTTCTTAACACATACTTGTCTTGCTTTGTGATTGTTTCCAGCCCCTCATACAAGAACCTAACAGGGTCTCTACCCGCTTTGCTCCCCACCCTGCCCCCTATTCCCTCCCACCCCCAGTGGTCCCACCTTTATTGCACTCAAACCCCTCCCATCTTTCCAATAGCCAACCACAGCGCTAACCCAACACTACCTCCTCCATATTCCCTCTACTATCACACCTCAACTGAGATGTACAAGCATACCTTTCCTTTGCTCACTGCATGCACTCTCCTTGCATATCTTACATCCTACCAAAGCTCCATCATTCCCCCGCTCAACCACTACCACTGTACTACTACTCACACCACCACCCATGTCTCACCCATACTCAGCTCCCCTCCCACCAGCTCAAGAACCATCCCTATGCATCCCCCACATAATCTACCAACTATATTACTCAAACGTAAAGCATCCCTACAACTTAACATAGTAACCCTCCCACCATACCTATTACCCACAGAGAACAATCATAAAGTTTCCCTTATAAACAAACACATTCAAAAACTGAGAAAGCTAATAATCTCATGCATATCAAAACTAGCCCTAAGTGGAGACATCCACCCCAACCCTGGCCCTAACATCTCCAACCCCAATCCTCATAATCAGACTAGAAACCACAACTTCTCCCATATTACAGCCAATAGAAAGCCAAGTGACTTCCTTCTACTAAGCCTAAATATTAGAAGTATATCTAACAAAGTCCATGAACTCCATGCCACCATAGACTTATACTCCCCAGATATAGTCATTCTGACAGAAACCTGGCTAAAACCTCACATTACCAGTGAGCAAATACTCACTACAGGTTATGGCATACTAAGAGTAGACCGGCTAAACAAAAAAGAAGGTGGTGTAGCTATAATATTTAAACAGCATCTAAACATCCAGATCTTAAAATCATCAGCTCCACAAATAGGCAATGAAGAAATAATATATACCAACCTTAAAATTAACAAAAACAAAACCATCAACATAATTGGATGCTACTTCCCACCTGGCCAAAACATCCCTCCACTAGAAAACCTCCTCAGCTGGTCTACCCACCATCTCCCCCAAGAAACTATCATCTTAGGTGATTTCAATATTGACTGGCAATCCTGTTCTGGCGACAATCCAACCCATCATGTACACCTTCATGGCTTCACCCAACTAGTCCAGTCACCAACAAGGATAAATAAAAACTCCAGCAAGCACACTACCCTGGATTGGATACTAGTCAGTAAGAACCCCCAGTCATATATAACAGGCTGCTTATCAGATAGCCTCAGTGATCACTCCCCAACATTCCTACTCAAAAAATACCTGTACCAAGCTAAACCTGTCATCTATCGTCAAATATGTAAAAAAATAAACTTTAACCCACTCACATTCATCTCATCCCTCAAAGAATGTAACTGGCATGCTCTAAAGTACCTCAGTCTAGATGACGCAGTTGAATTTTTTAATACTACCTTCCTGAACATCCTTAATTACCATGCCCCCATAAGATTTTCCAGAACCAAAGCACAACTCTCCCCATGGCTACAGAAAACCACTAAGTCAGGAATGAAAAACAGGGATAAAGCCTGGGAGCACTGGCACAAAACCAAAACCCCCGCAGCTAGACAGAAATTCCTAGAACTACGCAATAGAGTCAAAAAGCTAATAAAATGGGACAAATTCCAATACTACCAGTCTGCCCTAGACTCCTCACAACACAGCCCCAAACAATTCTGGTCCTCCATAAACTACATCCTCCACCCAGGTAAAGTCAGTACCCCTCCTCCTAACATTCCTCACTCCTCAGAAAATATTGCTACCTCATTCAACACACACTTCACCCAAACCATACTATCACTAGCTAAACAACACAACCCCCCCTCCAACCCACACCTTCAACTAGTAATCTCCCCACTGCCTTCTCTTTTTTCCTGTACCTACCTCCAACATAAAAAATCTCTTAACTAAACTTAAACCCACCAAATTAGCAGCAGACAACCTCCCAAGTGAATACCTACAAATCGCAGCTGATGCTCTGGCCTACCCAGTATCCATCTTGATTAACCGATCTCTGTCAGAAAGTTACGTTCCCACATTGTGGAAAGTCTCACATATAATTCCCCTCCACAAAGGCGGACCCTCTGCAGAACTAACCAATTACCGCCCCATAGCTATTCTCTCTCCACTCTCCAAAATACTAGAGAGATGCATACACTCTCAGATCTCACACTACCTTCTTACTAACAACCTCCTTTCCAGTACTCAGCATGGTTTCCGACCAAACCATAGCACCACCACGGCCTTACTCTCCTTTACTAACACTATCCTTCAGCATAAAACAATGGCTATCTCTCCTCTGCTACTTTCCTAGACCTATCTAAAGCATTTGACATGGTCCCACACAAACAACTTATCTCTGTCCTCAATAACCTATCCTTCTCACATCAGTCACCAACTGGTTTCAGAGTTACCTGTCTGACCGCCAACAATCCGTTGTATGGCAGAATGACATATCTCCCCAACTACCTGTCTCCATAGGGGTTTCCCAAGGATCCATCCTTGGACCCCTACTTTTCTCTGTTTACAGAAATAATCTAGGCTCTGCCACCAAACATGGCACACTCATCCAATACGCAGATGACTCAACCATCATCTGCTCAGCCCAGTCCCTACCCAAACTGCAAAAAGTCACACAGGAAGCCTTTTTCTCTGTTGAAACATGGTTTTCCGATGCCCAATTAATACTCAACCCAAACAAAACTAAACTACTCATCTTCCAACCCACCAAACATACTCAAAACAACTCTCACTTTAACATCACAGCAAAAGACAACACCACTATATACCCAACTGAACACACCAAATTGCTAGGAGTGGAAATAGACATTAAACTAAAATTTGACATTCACATATCCATGACCATAAAAAAAGTCCACAAAAAACTAGGAGCATTATACAGAAATAAACAATTTCTCACCAAAGCAGCAAAGATTTCAATAGCAAATTCCTACCTTATCTCCACCCTACTTTATGCCTCTCCAGTATATACCAACCTAAGGCAATGTGATCTAAACAAGCTAGAGACCTGCTACAACAAAATCGCCAAATTCGCCACAGGGGCATCCTACCATAGTCACCACTGTCTCTCATTTGCTGAACTGGGCTGGCTTGAACTCCCTCACCTCCTTCAGTGGTATCAACTCTCACTCACCCACAAACTAGTAAACCATCCACTAAATGTCCCATCCCTCCAGAATCTACTCCAACCCTATCGCACCACCAGACCACTAAGATCCAGCAACAAAATCACTTGCAGATCACTAAAGCCAATAACTCTGCTGGTGAAGCACTATTCTCTTGCGCCATAGCCAAATTATGGAACTCACTCCCACCCACAATTACCTCCATACCATCATGCACCAACTTCAAAACTTTATTAAAAGCGCACCTAAAAACATGCTGGCTATGCCCTTGCAACTCCCACTCTAATATCATCCACCCCATCCAACTACTACCTTTCTTTCACCTCCACTAACTACCTTGTTGATAGCAAGCTCAGATGCTCATAAGCCTAGTACTTATTATACAGCAGGAACTTCTCATTGTTACATTTGTTAATGCCTGTTATGCACTTCACAGATAAAGATTCTAGTTGTCTACTGATGTACCATGTTCTTCATCTGTAAATATGTTGTAAGTAATTTCTATGTTAAACTGTTAATCACTATGTAATCCAACGTAACTACTGTCTGTTTATTTTACTGTGGAGCTTTTCTCCCCGGGCCTCCGCTGAAAATGGGCCCACGTCCAGTCGGACACTCCCGGTCAACAAATTTAAATAAATAAATAAATAAATAAATAAAAAGCAGATGTAGGTCAGTATTGCCACTATCCTAGTTGCCTCCTCACTCTTTGCATGATTGCCACACTGTTGCATATGACATGTGTAATCAAACAGGAATATTGATAGCTTTCCTTAATTGCCGAATCTGTACATACTGTATACCCACATATGTGATCGTGATATGTGTTCTCATTATTCTGTATTTCAGGTGATAACATGCATGCCTGACAACACCACCCCTTTCACTGAAGCAGAAAATGACCTTATAATTGAGTCATTATGACAGCACCGTCCTGCTGTCCAGAGGGATGGGGGGCAAATAGGCAAGAGCAACAAGCCTTGTGGGATGAACTGGTCCATAACATAAATCCTGTAGGGCATCATATTTCGCATAAGAGCAGGTATGACACCATGCCACAAATATGATGTACTCGGCAAGCAGAAGGGCAGTGGACATGGCCAGGGATTGTCAGGTCACTGGTGATGGGCCTGCAGTGGAACAACCTCTGACAGCCACTGATGAATTCCTGATGAACCTTGCAATGCAGGACAGCTCCCAGGCTTCCATCGCACCATATGTCATGGATGTGGGTGCCACCATTTCCACCCAAGAGGAGTGTAGATCAGAGTGTGTGATGTATCTTTAAGAAGCATTCCAGCCAGTGGGCATGTGCATATAAGTACTGAGCATGTGCAAGCAAGAGTGCCATTTTGAGTGAGCATCCAGAGTGAGAGCATGCATGTATGTAGTCAGTCAGTTATTTAGACAGTCTGTTTAAGTTTAATGTTCCTGTGATCTATCCTGATGTGTTTGTATACAATAAACTACTTAAATGAATACCCAGGCCTCAATGACTTCTTAATGTACACAAGATGAGTGACATGGTGTCTGAATGCGATCCAGAGTCACAGACATGAGGCAACCAGTTAGAAGTGGAGAAATATATAGGAGTGGATCATCCCAACTGCTCAAAAACTCACAAAACAGGACAGAAACAAATTCCAGGTACTAAAACTAGCTTAAATTATTTATTTCACTACGATTAAAAAAGGAAGCACTCAGAACTCTCAAAACAAATTTCTTAAACAAAATGTCCGAAACTGCAATATATTGATAAAAATATTCAAAATATTTACAAAAATGTTTGAAACAATATCCAAATCACATAAAATGTACAAAAAAGGAAAAACAACCATATTTTCCCTATGTACTACTTTTTCCTCATTAACTAAAGCTATTTAAAGTATCCAAAGTGTGCAAAGTGTTTGTAAGCGTGTGCAGTATTACACTGCAGTTATTTCAGAAAGAACAATTATTTCAAAGAATATTTCACAGAATACATTCTTTTGAAGAGCTTATTGTACATTTGACTATTATTACAAGTACCTGGTGTGTGTGTGTGTGTGTGTGTGTGTGTGTGTGTGTGTGTGTGTGTGTGTGTGTGTGTGTGTGTGTGTGTGTGTGTGTGTGTGTGCGCGTGTTCGTACATAATTACAAGGGGTCGAGATTGCATTGTGTTTTACTATATTCTGTTGGCATGGCAGAAGGTTTTCGCAAACCTGTACCACTTGTGTTTGATAACAGTATTGCAGAAAGTTGGAGAGTGAGCAGAAATAGATTATTTTCATACAGGCTGCTTTTTCTGACAAAGACGCATGTACAAAAGCATTAATTCTGCTTAATGTAGCTGGTTCAGAGACCATTGAAAAAAACGTTCATTTCTGTATGCACCTGCTGTGTTTGCAGGGGAGGGGGAAGGCCACAGTATTGTGGTACTGGCTAAAACGCCGGAAGACCCTGAGTGCTTAAAATGTAAATTTAGAGAAATGTGAAACCCCACCAAATGAATATTACAGTGGAAAGGCACTTATTTTTCACAAGGGATCAGAAGCCTGGTGTAACATTTGCAGCATATGTAACTGACTTGAGAAATAAGGCTAAAATGTGCAGATTTGGTGATTTGAGGGATGAGTTGATAAAGGACAGGCTTGTGTATGGTATTAACAATGACACAGTGAAAAAGATTTTGCTTAGAGACAGCGATTTGATGTTAAATAAGGCTATTGAGATTTGTTAGATATACAAGCTTACAGAAAGGCACACGAGTATGCTTACAAATGCGAAAGCAAGCTTTCCAGTACATTCCGCAGTTCATGTAGGTAGTATGCAGCATGAGATTAAAAGATACAGGCCCAAGGGTGTGGCAACATCAATAAAACCCAGAGCTAATTCAGTAAGGCCTATGGTGCATGCAGCAAAGCATGAAGGTGACTCAGCAAGACCCATAGCAAATCTCATAGTCAACTGTCATAATTGTTATGGTAATCATGAACCCAAATGAGAAAAGTGCTCAGATTTTGGTCAGCACTGTCATTCTCGCAATAAGTGGAATCATTTTAAAAGATTTTGTAAATCAAATAAAGCATATTCTTTTAATAAAGAGGGCATTCCAACAAGCAAGTTGATCAGTTAGAAAGCTGCAACCCTACTTTTTATGTTGATGGTGTGTATGTGCTTGGTGAAACAGTCAATGCAGTAGATTTGTGGGTAAAGAACAAAATCGTTTGTACTATTTGGATTAATAAGAGTCCTATAAGCTCAAAGTAAATACTGGCTCAAAGTGCAATGTTATGTCAGCAGAAACGTTTGCTAGAGTAAAAGCTGCAGAACAACTTGATTTGACAAAGTGTGCAAAGCTTGTTGCTTGTGGTGGTGAAGAGATTCAAACCGAAGGCTCAGTAGTGCTTTCAAGTTACTCTGCTGGGAAAAGATATGACTTGCAGTTTTACATCGTCAAGAGACACGTACAGTCATTATTAGGCCTCAAAGGCAGTTTGAAAATGGGACTGCTTTCATTTAATAAAGAAGTCCACCATATAAGCCTGAATGACAACAGCTCAAATTCCACCCAAACTATTTTTTCTGAGTATGCTGATATTTTTGCAGACAAACTAGGCAAATTACGAGTTGTGTACTCTATGAAGTTAGACCTAGAGGTTAGCCCAGTTATCAGACCAGCAGGGAAAGTTCCAGTTGCTATGCAGAACAGAGTCAAAGCTAGACAAAATGGTGCAGCTGCGAGCAATTTGCCTTTGGAAGACCCTACTGAATGCATATACACCATAGTGGTAGCTCATAAGAAAAGCTCAGATGATATTAGAATATTTATTGATCCAAGAGATCTGAACAAAGCATTAAAAAGGCCTCATCATCTAATATGCACAATCACCGAGGTTGCTGCTCTCATGCCAAATGCCACTACTTTTTCCATCTTAGATGCAAAGAGTTAATTTTAGCAAAGTTTGCTTGCTCAAAAATCTTCATTGCTAACCACTTTCAGTACTCCTTTTGGCAGGTACAGATTTCTGAGAATGCCATTTGGGACACATTCTGCAAGTGAAGTCTTTCAGCATGCGATGGAACAATTTATTTCAGACTATCCATATGCTATTATAGTAGATGATATTCTAGTAGGAGGCAATGGTGAAGTCAAACATGACAGAAACCTCAAGAAAGTTCTGGAAAGAGCACATGAAGTAAATATTAAGCTGAATCCTCAGAAGTGCAAATTCAGGCTTACAGAAGTTACTTATGTTGGTCATTTGTTTACCAGTTCAGGTTTACAACCAGATCCTTCCAAGCAAACAGCAATTCTTGAGATGCCAGCTCCAGACAATGTTGAAGCCCTCCAACATTTTCTTGGAATAGTCAACTATCTAGGCAAGTTCATTTCAGATTTAAGCCAACTTTCAGCACTGCTAAGAGAGTTGACACACAAAGATGTAACCTGGTCATGGTCAGAGCAACACCGAAGAGTATTTGATGTCCTGAAAAAGAAAATTGCTAGTTCAGCAGCTCTCAGCTACTATGATGTTCACAAATCAGTTACTCTTTACTGTGATGCTTCTAAGTTTGGTTGAGGGGCATTCATTCTTGAAGAGGGTAGACCAGTAGCCTATGCTTTGAGAACTCTTATCCAAACCGAGATGCAGTATGTCCAGATTGAGAAAGAGCTTTTGGGAATTGTGTTTGAATGTTCAAAGTTTCATGATTATATTTATGGTCAACCTATCCAGATCGAAACTGATCACCAACTTTTAGTTACTATTTTGAGAAAGCCTATGCATACAGCTCCTGCCAGATTGCAATGCATGATGCTCAAATTGCATGAGTACAATTTCTATCTTGTTTACACAAAAGGTAAATTTCTTTATTTTGCTGATACGTTATCCAGATCACCCAGAAAAACACAGAACAGCATGACAATGAGCATCTTGATTTTGAGATCATGGAAGTGAGAAATATTTCATCCACACATCTTGAGCTCAGAACTCACACAACTTCAGATACAATTCCCCAGAAGCTAAACCACTTTATCATTCGAGGATGACCTTCAAAGCAATCTTGTTTACCAGTAAAATGGCAAGCATATTTTCCATACAGAGATGAGATTTTGTCAGACAATGATATCATTATGAAAGGTCCTAAAGTGAAAATCCTTTCAACAAGAGTATATTAACAGCTTGCATCATGGCCACCCAAGAACTGATTCTACCAAAAGAAAGTTGAAAGAACTAGTATTTTGGCCTTCTATGTCAAGAGATATTGAGAGTACTTTCATCTTGTTCAGTATGTAACAGTACAAAGCTGCATCATCAAAAAGAACCACTTTATTTAAGCCAGATTCCTGAACTACCTGGGTTGACAGTAGCCACAGATATCTTTGAGTGGAATGGTCAACATTAATTGGTGTTATCAGACTCTTATTCAAATTGGTTTGAGACTGACCTGCTTCCCAGCCTAACTTCCAGTACTGTCATTACTAAGTTGAAGAGACATTTTTCTGTCCATGGTAGTCCACACAGAGTTATTTCTGACAATGGTACACAGTTTACAAGTCAGCTATTCAAGAAATTTGCTGAAGCATGGGATTTTGTTCATATTATGAGTAGTCCTGAATACTCTCAGTCAAACAGCTTGGCTGAATGTGCAGTTCAAAGTGGAAAACAGCTGTTAAAGAAATCCAGACATGACAATACAGATGCTTTTCTCAACTTGTTAAATCTCAGAAACATTCATCGTGATAATCACCTTGGTTCACCTGCCCAGAGACTTATGTTGAGACAAACCAGAACTATATTACCAATCAGCAGTAATTTATTGGTTCCTTGTGCTAAGAACAACAATGCAGTAAAAGCCCAACTGTTGAAGAAGCGTTTGTCCCACAAGCCTTACTATGATAAAACCAGCAAACTGTTCAGTTCATTGAAAAAAGAGAAGATAGTGATGATGCAGATGTCAAAAGGTTTTGATTTCATTGGATTTGTGAAAATTTTGTATCAAGAGACAAGATCATAGATTGTGGAATCACATGGAATGGAATTCAGATGAAACTAGAAGCAATTGTTACCAGTGTCTGAATTGGTGGTACATCATCTTGCCTGTGACAAAGACTTATTTTTCAGAGTGACTCGTCCAATGTTCCTTTTCCACAGGACATTCTGTCAGCAATCCCTGTTCCTAAGAAAATCCCTGAGAGTACTTAAGCAGAACATTCCCTAGTGACTATCCTGTTGCTAAACCCAATTGTTATTGTTATGTTACGAGATCAGGTCACTTCTTAGAAACCTAGTTCCAGATACATGGCAACCTGGACATGACTTGTTTTCTTTATTAGTCTCTGTATAATTGTTTGCCTATTGAAATGTCATTGCTTATATGAGACAGCTAAATAAAGAGGGAGGATGTAGATCAGAGTGTGTGATGTACCTTTAAGAAGCACTCCAGTCAGTGGGCACGTGCATATAAGTACTGAGCATGTGCAAGCAAGAGTACCATTTTGAGAGAGAAGGCAGAGAGCATGCAGGTATGTAGTCAGTCAGTTAGTTAGATAGTTCATTTAAGTTCAATGCTCCTGTCATCCATCCTGATGTGTTTGTATACAATAAACTACTTAAACGAACACCCAAGTCTTAATGTCTTCTTAATGTGCACAAGAAAAGGAGCATCCAGGTATGTTTAGTTGAATCAGTATCAGAATACTGTAACATTTAGCATGTCAGGCTGTACATAGTAGAACATGCGTGTCAGGTGTTGTATGAGGTGGGGGAAGTAGGTTACCTGCAGTTTTAAGTTCATGCAGAGCTTGTGACCCACATAACTGTTATCATAGCAGCTACTGTAACTGGGGAATATTTGGGCAAACTACAGGTGTTATACTGTAACATGTGGTGCTGTTTACATGACTTTTCCCTCAATTTTTTTCAGGAACATCAGGAATAGGAAGAGGCCGTGCCCCTGCCACTAGTAAGCACAAAACATTTTTGTCACAGATGTAGATATACTTCAAGGTATTAGCTAAAGTGTCATCCCAGGCCTACAGGCTGGATACATGTAATGACTGCATGACTGAAAAATGTGGAGATATGTTCTGACTGTACACACTGTGGTCATACCTAAGCCTTATAGGTGTGACCACAATGATTGATTTCAAAGTACTGACAGGGCTTTTCAGATGGCCATACCTGTAAACTGTGCTGAGTTCTGAAGACTGTCAGTAATGTACATAATTTATGCATTGCTCATGAGAGTCCGGTTTAAAGAGCTGTTATTCTGAAATATTTACAAATTTGGGTTAGAAATTAATGACCTCAGGTCCTACTATCTCAGATTGTTGGTTGTATAAGTCTGTAATAGTGACAGCAGTGTACACAGCTTAACATATATTGAAACATAGTACTGCAGAGCATAGTATTGCAGGTATTAATGTGATACTCTTCCCTATATATTACAGGTGACCTGGGAGGTTGGTGGCTGTCCCCTTCACAACATTGTCTGTGATGGAATGTCTGGTTGGAATTGAGTGTCAGACTTGTTGATGTAGGTCAGCGACTACATCTACTGCGAGTCCATGTTGCCATGCACAATCACGATCCTGTAGTGGCTGTACATCCAGCATTTCAGAGGGAGTATGCTGTCCACACCAAGATGTGACAGGCCATGGGCTCATGATCCTGGCCAATCCCGTGGAGGACATACTCACAGAAGACAGCAGTCACCCCCAGATAGTAGCCCAGTATCTGTCCTTGGGCATGGAGGTGCCAGTGCAACTCCTGGCAGAGCCAGATCTCATGTTAGGGGGTAGAGATGATGTACTGTCAGCTCTACCATGCACAGCTCAAAGCTGTCCAACATACATTCACATAGGCTACCACTGAGCTTGGCTGTGTTCACACAGACACTTACACACGATTGTCACACTCAGGTCATCTACAGACACACATGCCATGTTTACATGGTCCGTCTTGCCTTAGTCACTTTCTGCCTCACACACACACTTGCCAACGTAGCGGGTCAGCCTAGATCTCTTGCACCACCATACAACACCCTGTGCAAGTGATGATTCCTGTGCCACATCCCTGTCATCATTGTCACTGATGCAGGGAAATTAAGCTACGTGTCTGATGCACAGGGTGACTATCTGCATTAATATGTACTTGTTTCATCCATTTTCACCTTTGACATGCTACTTGTACTGGTAAATTACACAGTTTGAATGGTGCCATTTGTAATGTGTCAACCACATTATGTAGTGTACTTTATGTTGAATACTTTTGTAATGCCTGTGTAGTCACACAATGAAAGGTGTCTCAAGGCAGTGTTTATGTTTCATGTTCAGGATTGTGTAGGACACAGCTATGGGTTCACATCTACAATAAACCCATCAACATTAAAGCACAGGATGGAATGACAGCACAGAAGAAATATGTCATCAGAAAGTTAGAACACTATAGTTGCATGGCTCCATATGTGTATAATAGGCTAACAAATACAAGGGCATCTTTCATCCTAGCCATGCATCACGATTCAACAAGGTCTGATACCTTTGATAAGTGTAAGCAGGGTTTTGGGAGATGACACATGGACAAGCCAAGGCATATGAGGTGAACCATCCGCAATATCCCTGTGTCCATTAGAGGCATTTGTCTCAAAGCAGTTATAATTGTCATATCCCCCTTCCTGTCGTGTAACTTGCACATGATTTATGTTAAGGTGGAACTGTGCTTCACATGCATTGGGAGTCTATTATATGTTGGGTGTAGTGTCTGGACTGCATACCTGTCTGTCCAGAATATCCTCTTTATACCACAGTCAAGGTGTAGGTGTGTAGGAGAGGTAATGCTTGTGTTAGTCCTTTCTTGGATATGCAGGAGGTACACAGTGGGGTCTGACACCTCCCTACATAGCAGGTGTACAGGCCCTTGGCCTTGGGTTGCATTTTCCTGTCACCTTGGATGATGGCGACATGCAAACGGAAAATGATTGCCCTCAGTAATTGCCTTAGTGTGTGGAGTCAATGTAAGGGGATCCACTACCTGTCAGCCTGGAAATTCCTGCTCAACAGACCTCAATGCTTTGCCAGAGATGGTCTGCATCTATCACCCCTGGGATTTTGGCAACTGGCCAAGGCTATTGCCACCCCCACAGAGTCTTTTAAGCAGCATCACAAGAAAAAACTTTCCAATAAGAAAAAAAATCTACAAACAACATCACGGTTATGCTGCTAAACTCTCGGAATGTGACCACTAAACTCCACTCAGTGGAAGTTGTCCCCACCTTAGAAGATGCAGATATTTGTGCAGTCACAGACACCTGGGTCAAGGCTGTTGAGAGCATCACAGCCATACCAGGCTATTTTATTATTTATTTATTTTATTTTACATTTGTTAACCGGGCTGGTCTATCTGGATACATATCCGTTTTCAGTAGAGGCCCGAGGAGAAAAGCTCCAATACACAATAGAAGTACATATTTAAATTGCAAGATTCAAAGTATTGTTACAACAAGAGAATACAGCTTACATATGCAGGAATGAAAATTTACATAGATGTTATATAAGACTAAAGGACAGACAGGAAATTATACACAAAACATTGATTTCGTTAAAGATACTGAAAAATAGACTGAAATCAGAGATTTTCCTTATTACTAAAAGGAAAGAGAAATTTTAGAGATCTGCATTAGGGAAATGGGCTAGGAAGTGGAGCTAGAAGTCATGAGATATGTAGTTAGTCAGGTTCTCGACATGGGCATGTCCATTGTGTGGAGAGATATTCTTTAAGTTTAGCTTTGAAATGATTGAGCGAAGAAGTAAGTCTAAGGTTGTTTGGCAGGGAGTTCCACTGCTTGCCAATGGAATTTACATAAAGGGCATCCCCACCTGAGTTTTTTGCTTTAATGGTTAGGATCTGGATGCTGTTTGATGATCGGAGACTGTTGAGGTTAGTATATGGAGTTAGAATTTTGCACAGTGAGGGAGTTCTATCAGGGTGGTTGATTATTTTATAAGCTTCGGCGAGTTGGCTAAGTTTGAGGCTATACCTCTTTCCACACGTTCAGACCTCAAACTTAAAGTGTGCAAAGTAATGGAGGTGATATATCCATATTCATTAAGGATAGCTACACATCCAGATTGGTTAGACAGTATGATTCCCTGGAGAAACTGCAGATGTTATTGACTGCTTGTAGGGCACCTAATCAAGCCATTGAAAACTACAGGAACAACTCCATGAATCAGGACACCCATTGTGCTTAAATGGATCTACTTGAGTCTATCATGATACATCAAAATAAGATGGTTTTGGTTGAGTTTAACTGCCTACCAACTGGGTAGGATACTCATGCTCAAACTCACTTGCCCAGAGGTTAGTTGACTTCCTTAATTACAATACCCTGGACCAGTAGGTTGACATCCACACAAGGGGAGACAACATACTGGATTGGGTGCTTACTAATATGGTTGACCATTGTACATCCTCCACTTTGAGGTCCTCCCTGGTGAGATCTGCCCACAAATAGGTCTCATTCAAAATAGCTATAACAACTGACACCCCCCCCCTTTGCAGCATATGAAGTAATACAGTTCAACAAAACAGATTATAACCTACTATGGGATGGTATAAATAGCTTGCTTGCACCCCCCCCCCCAGATGGAAGAAGCAACTATGCCAAGCTCTATGCCAATGCTTTATACAAGCACCTGTACAACTGCATGGACTTACCTGTACCTGACAGTGGCAAAACAAGCTCCTCATGGAACAGAAAACCTGCTTGGTGGACAACTACCATTAACAGGCTTTACAATAAGAGGTAGACATTGGTGTCACACATTAGGAGGGAGGGAGCCCCCCCCCCAAAATGGTGTCATTCCCTCCTCAGCTTAATCAAGCAAATACATGCTGTTGTAAAGTCTTGCAAAACAAAGTATGGGGCAAAATTACCCTACTTCACAAGTGACAGCCACAAGACATTGTGTAGTTACATGTGTAATGTACAGGAAAGGGGCACATTTTTGCTAAACTTGTCCATAAAGATACCACATATAGTGAGGCTGTAGATATAGCTAACCTGTTGGCTGACAGGTTCTGTGACAACTGCACTCCCCTGTCCCCACCACACATACACCATGACATCCCTACAACCTGTCTCATACCTTGTATCTCTAAAGGGCAGGTACTAAATTGCCTGCCTAAGGTGATAAACACAGCATCTATTGCAACTGCTAACATCCCAGGCTGCATCCTGCATTGTATCCAACATGGTTACCAACAACAATGGAACCGGCTCCATCCCAGCTGACTGGAAATTGGCCACTGTTATCTCCTTGCACACAGGTGATGCGCCCACTGACCATGGGAACTGTATACCTATTAACCTGACTATCCATATCTGTAAGGCCATGGGGCAACTCAACATGGGCCATATCAACAAAGATATAGGCAATCTAAAAACACTTGACCCTACACTGTTTTGATCTGTGATAGGCAGATCATGCCTATTAGACCTGGTTGACATCTATGAAGCAGTGAACAATGACCTGGATGAGGGGACATATGTGCATACAACCACCTGGAATTAGCCAAGTCATTTCATACTATCCCTGACTCAGACATCATTGACAAACCCACCCAGATAGCCATCAACAGTAATATCATTAGAGAGGTCACTAACTGGCTCACTGATAGCACTCATATTGTCAGAATAGGGGTACTCAACTGCAGTAGCAGAGCTGTAACCAGTGGTGTTCCACAGGGTTCAGTCCTGGATCCCTAAGGTTTGGAATCCATGTATCCAATGTACAAACACAAAGTGAATCTCTGTGGTTTGCTGATGCCTGCAAAGTGAGAGTGGTCATAGACTCCAAATTACATCAACATCTTACAAGAGGGTCATACATGACCAAATGATTGTTGACACAATCATGGCATTATACTCCATGCAAATATATGTAGTATCATTTCTTTCAGTACCAGCAATGTCCTTGCTCTGTAGCACATCAATAGCAACACCTCATGTACATAATTAGGGCTGAGAGACCTGGGCACACAGACCCGGGCACAGAGGTTTACACCTACCGTACCTGAGATCATCATGTCTCTGCAGTGGTAAAAAGGGAATTACCTCTTGCTCATGTCATAACTGAGAGCACTGTCACCTGAATATGAAGTAGTTATAACCTCCATGTACTCTTCCCTTATCAGGCCAATATGTGAGTGCAATAGCCATTTTGTTATGAATTTTTCCAAGCTCCAAGCTCTAATTGCAATTGCTGAGACCACAAAGGTTCATTACAAGTAAAAGTCAAGTCTTCAGCATCTGTCCTATGGAGATTGTCAGAAAGCACTGTAACTTTAGTCAGTGCCATACAGATTGCTCAGAGGTGATCTCTGTCTTGCATATAAGTCAATCTGTGACCCTGCTGTACAGTAATGCTGCATATCTGTAAGTCGAATGGTACACAGATTACTCACTGTAAGGACCTTAACCTGGTATGTGACATCAATAAAATATGCTGGAGTGAGAAATATGTCTACCAGGGTTTAACAAACCTTTGCAACAGACTACCACTTAATGTCAAACTGTACACCTCACTGGCCCTCTTCAGATGCAATCTGTACAACTGGATGGGTGATGATAGGCTCACCTTGGGGGTTCTGCCTGTGTCCACCTTGGACAGGGGTAATAGGTGCTGATCATGTAAATAAGGGTAAGAACTTGGACAGGATTATAAGGGCTGTATGGCCATTAGCCTAATAAAGTCCAATGATCCTATGATCCCATAGGCTGATGTAAAATGCTCTCATTAACATCCACACACACTAATTTGGCTACAGTGAGAATGGTATCACTACCAGCTAATGTTTATAGGATACTACACACACACACACACACACACACACACACACACACACACACACACACACACACACACACACACACACACACACACACACACACACACACACACACACACACACACACACACACTCCCACACACACACACACACACACACACACACACACACACACACACACACACACACACACACACACACACACACACACACACACACACACACACACACACACACACACACACACACACACACACACACACACATATAGACATATATACATATTTTAAAAGTCATTGTGCGATTAGCAACAGATTTGCGCTCAGCTTAACTAAATGTATGAGCACTCCCAGTGGGAGCTTTGGAAGTTATAAACTGACTTCAGCCCACAAGTAGCTGTACTCCAGGCTAGGATTTTGTGTATTACACAATATGACATCTGCCCCTGTTTCTGCACTACTGCACTTCACTCACATTGGCTAAGATTTGCTAAGGCTGTCTTACATAATTAATATGTGACAGCTGTTAAAACAGTATAGCACAAACAGACTGTCCTTCTGTAGTACACAAATTATTGATACCTCACATCCAAAACAAGTGAATACTTCTAGATAAGAACCATGAACTCCATCACACTAGGTGATTGTCTTAGTCCTTTAAGCTGCAGAAACTACTTGACAGACAGAGGGTCATTCATCACATAATCATCTGCATAAATAAGTACGTTGGTTATTCCTCCATTACCTAAGACATGCAATGTGTGATCAATTTCTATAGTACTGTTCTGAGAGTGACTGAAATGCGCATACGCCACTGATGAGTTACTGTTAAAGCAGTTACAAGAGAGCACTGCTGTGCTGTGCTGGAGGTGGGGGAACAACACCAGATATTCTGCTGCAATACACGACAGTTTGACTATCATTTAACCCAACTGTCTAACATCTCCCTTCCATGATGTACCAGTAATCTGTTGCAGAAAAATTGCATGAATATTGCATGCATGAGGCCTACTTAATAGAAATGGAAACATTTTAGTGGAATGGGTATCTGTAGTTGCATGTGGATGTCATTTCTGTCCAAATAGCCCACTATAGTTACTTGAATAATGTACCTGGTCCATACATACACTGATGCATCATAATAATCCAGTAGACTACTATGCAGATTAAGGACTTACCCTGCAAATGCAGCAGTTGACACAATTATAGTTCAGGGATGACTCTGTCTGATGCAAGCATTACGCAGCCAATACATGGACGGGTACAAGATCTGTGAGTTGCCTGGCATCAATTTTAATATCTGTATATGAGTAGGATTAAAGTGTTATTCCCTAGGTTCCTAGGTTATCAGTGAATGTGCCATGCATTGTCTTTTAGCCATAGTCAGGGTGTACTGAGCATGCCTATGTGTGCTTACAGGGACATAGCGGAGTCCTCCTGTGATTGTGGTTGTGGTGACCTAGGCTCTGGTGGGTGGCTGTGCATACTTTCCCTTTGCTGACACTGCTGCAGCTGTTTCAGCAGGATCAGATTGTGTAGCATAGCACAAACTGTGAATATCAGTGCACATATGGCTGAAGTATACTGCAGGGCTCCAGCAGATATATCGAGGCACTGGAACTGTGACTTTAGAAGCCCAAACCCACACTCTATGATGTTCCTAGTTTGTGCGTGTGCCTCATTATGGAATTCCTCTATGGGTATGTGTGCATTTGTGATGGGTGTCATTTTCCATGGTCTAGGGAGTAGCTAGCATCCCCTAATAAATTGCCCTGTGGGATGTCCCCCCCTAGCAAGCATCTGGTACAACTGTGATGTGTGCCAGATATTGGAGTCGTGATAACTGCCAGGGTTGCCAGCACACACATTCAGGATAATCCCCTGGGCATTACACATGACCTGGCAGTTGATGGAGTGGTACCCTTTGTGGTTAATATAGATTGTACCCTGCAGGTGGTGCCTTGATGTGTACATGTGTGCAATCAATGGCACCCAGTACTTCAGGGTAGTGTGCTACATGGTAGAAGTGTTGCATATTGCTGGTCCACTCCTCAGGGGTAAGGGGAAAAGATATGTGCTCACTGGCATGTGAAAGCATAATATCCAGGAAATGATGGGGTATCCTGGATGCAGATGCCTGTGACACCCCATCATGTCCCCAGTTGGTTTTTGAAAAGTACCTGTGGCTAGTATCCCAAGGGCTGCACATACCTTTGTCTCCACTGGGATGGGTTCCCCTCTGTTAGCTCTGGCTCTGAGTTGAGGATGACAGAGCTCAGTGAGTTTCTTGCAATATATCCCTGCCCACCCTGTAGCTCTCTACAGTCTCCAGCTCATGTAGCTCCTAAAAGGTTACCCTGGGCCTCAACACTGGTCTCTTTCTCGGCCTAGGCCTATTGTCAGCAGCACTGACTTCAGCATCTAGCATATACAGATGTAGCAGACCTGCAGCAGCCCCTAGCATTATCCCAGTTAAAATTCCCAAGTTTCTATTCCAATGGCCCAGAGTACTGAGGGAAAATCAGAATGTAGGGGGTATGCATATTTTATAGAGTTCTGCTTTAGGTCCACCATGTAGGATTGGCTAATTATGATGCAGTTCACCTGCCCAGAATATAATTAATATAATCTACAAGCCCTACTTTAGTGTGTGCCATGTTGTTATGCACTGTAGCACCCATCATAGCTTATACAAAAGTCAAAAATATTTATTGAAGATATCCATTTTTAACTGGTCACTGCCTACGTCATCACTGTCACATGGGTAATCAGTGCGCACATGCTCAGCTATGTGGCACACCATGCAAACATGGGCAGCTAGGAACAAAAAATACTAAAAATAATGAGACACACCCCCCGATGTCATCCATATTCTCTGGGAATATCAACTTTGTGTAGGAGCCTACAAGAACGATATATGGAGACACGGCTACTCCTTTTAGCAATTCATTAAATCCACCTAATTTGCATACATACCCATGCTGACAACATAGATACTACATGGTTCATAGCCTTGTGAGCTTGGTGACAGCATATATGCACCATTGTATGGGCCCAACACAAGGTCCTATAGTATATTTGTGAAAACCATATTAGAAATGCTTTTTCTCTATTAAGCATGTTTGCCCACTGCGGCATAAAGTGCAAACATGCCATAATTATAAAAAAAATATATATTTATTTTACATATTCCCTTCCTTTTTCAGATATCCACAATGTGCCTTCTGCACATATATGTTTATGATCTAACATTTTCTGGGTAGTTATGTCTATATTTGTTAACCTTTACATCCCTTTCTGTCCATGTAGACTGCAGACATTGACATGGAATCTACAAGGATACATTTCTGCTTGTTGGATCACTCCACCTGGGTCATTTGCATAAGATTCAACTGCTTATGAGGTAACTTGCATTCCACAGTACTTTACCTGTTTGTGCGTGCTTGCACGTTGCTAAGCAAAACTTACTGAATCTAAAATTGTCCGTGC
Source organism: Protopterus annectens (assembly GCF_019279795.1). NCBI lineage: Eukaryota > Metazoa > Chordata > Ceratodontiformes > Protopteridae > Protopterus > Protopterus annectens. The sequence goes on along the minus strand of NC_056728.1, from coordinate 368,933,743 downwards.
TCGTGTATGAATCGAGCCACGATGTGTACACCAAAAAATAAATTTGTGTAAGCTTTACTGAATTCCTACCAATATGTCCTACATACTGCTACACAAGAAGGAGCCAGGGATCTGCACACCAAATTCAAAAATCCGTAAAAATATCCAAACCAAGTAATTAAACTTGTACTCAACGTTTATGTTTAGCTTTTCATCGGTGACTCCTCACCAACTTCCTCAGAACAGGAAATAAACACATTCAACACATCCTGTTTAAATACTACAATATAACTCCCAACTTTTGCCACACTGCCACCTGTGGTCGGAATACCAAATTTTCAATATATTAAAAAGAACATACAAAAATGCATAAGACTATTTGCATTTATTAGTATGATTAGGATTAGTATGTGTGATAAAATATTATTTTAAGATCCATATAAAAGGTGTGTTTATGAATTCTAGTTGATATGATGCTGGTCTCATTACAAGTTCCATGGCTGATACTTCCCATAAAGATTTCCATTTAGCTAAATAGGTTATATCTAAGAGCTGAGAAATGGATCTGATTATAGCAGAAATCGAATAGAGATTTAGATCTGGGAAAGCTATTCCACCATTCTTCCAGCTGTTAGTATGTTGATTAATAGTAATTCTAGGTAAATCTTAGTATTAAAAAGTTTAGTTTATTTATAAACCTTTTTGAGGGTAGAATTTGAATGGATTGTATTATGTATAAGATTTTAGGTATAATTATCATTTTTATAATGGTTGGTCTTTCTTCAGTAGTAAATATTACTGTATTCCATTTTGAAAATAATTCTTGGATATTTTGTAAACATTTGTTATAGTTTAATTAAATTATTGATTTAATGTCTTTGTCAAGAATGATTCCAAGATATGTGATTTTATCTGTGTTAGCAATGTGATATGTATTATTTCCTATCATCCTTTTTTAATTTTTTTTATTATTAGGATATATGGGTAGAATTTTTGTTTTATTGTCATTGAATGATAGACCATCATTTCATTTGAAATGTTTTAATTGATTCATATACTGACATGAATGAGGAGTCATTTCCCTTTGTGGTGATAAGAACATCATCTGCAAACAACTGGATTTTGGCTATATTGTCTTTATCCATTTCCAATTGTTACTTATTTCATTTGCCCAGGGTTACATGATCAAAGTAAATAGTAGAGGAGAGAGAGGACATCCTTGTTTGGTGCCTTTTGTAATAGATAATGTATTGGAAATATATGACCCTATTTTGATATATGCATAGGTTTCATCATGTAAATGTTTTAGAAGATTAATAAAATTATGTGAAAAATGTAAGCATTCCAAAAGAGTAAATAGATAGATCCAGTTAATAGAATCAAAGACTGCATTAATATCAAGACTAATTAATGATAAGTTCCTTTTCTTCCTTTGTGAGAATTCTATAATAGCTAGGGTTTGTTTTATATTGTCAAAAGTACTTCTGTTAGTTACAAATCCTGTCTGGTCTTCATCTATTAAGTGGAGTAAGAATTTGTTCAATCTTTCTGAGAATATATTCATAAACATCTTATAATCGATATTCAGTAAAGATATTAGCCTGTATGAAGAACAAAATTTTGGGTCTTTGATTTTAAAATAGGGGATATACATGTATATTTCCAGGATGGGGGTGTAATAGTATCACTTTGGGCCGAATTATATACTTTGTGTAGTAAGGAAATAGCCATTTTGGGCATTATCTTATATATTTCAGGAATAATTCTGTTACCTGGAGCTTTGTTTAATTTAAGCTTACTTACTTGACTTTGTATATCTGATAAAGTAATTTGTTTATTAATAACTTCAATTTGTTGTTTGTTTAGTTTATTATATATATTCTTGTTAATATAATCTCTTATGTTATCTTGTGTTTGAATTTGTTGTGTGGATTGATTAATTTCATCAAAGTGACATCTAAACTCTTCTAATATATCTTGCATACTATGTACTTCTCTTTTCTTTTTTGCAGAATGTATTTCTTTAATATAATTATATTTATTTACTCTTTTGATCTTATTCTTAAGGTTTGATAGATGTTTAGGATTTACAGAATAAGCAAGAAACCTATATTTTTCTAGTGTTATCTTTGTTTTATGATGTAGGATAGATCTATATTCCTCATTTAGTTTGTATATCTCATCCCTTATATTCTTTGAAGACAAGTTGTCTTTATTATTTGTGTATAGTGAGTCCAGTTTATTCTGTATTATTCTTATATCTTTAGCCCAGATTTTCATCTTATTATGAAACCATTTGTTTATTTATCCATACAAATATGTTTTTAGGGTATCCCAAATAAATATGTTGTGTGTCAGATGCTGAGTTTATATTAATAAAGTTTTGTTTCTCTTCTGTTATGAATAATTGAAAATCCTTAGGTTGTGTGAGATATGCTGGAATCCTTTTAATTTGGACACTATGGGTGCTATTAATATTAAGTTCAAATATGATAGCATTATGGTCCGAGATTGGGCAGGATATTATTTTGCTATTGGTCAGGTTATTCATTATCTGCATAGAAAGAAATATTCTATCAATTCTAGAATATGTTTTGTATCTATTAGAATAGAACGTGCATTCTAATGAGTTATGATCCACAAAATTATATATGTCTTTGAGTAGGTATAAGTCTATGAAATGTATAGCTTGTGCTGTAATTTTTCTTTTTCCTGAAGTGGTTGTATCTTTAGGGTCTAAGATACAGTTGTAGTCACTTGCCATAATGATATGTCCCTCAGATAGTGAAACTATTTGATTCAATATGTGTCTAATAGTATTAGTACCAATATCAGGTAACCAATAGTTGTTTATTAAATTATATAATAGGTTTCTACTGCTTTCCTGTCCTTTGTTGCTGGTTTTCAAACGCGCTGTGACTACCGACTGTAGAAAGGGAATTTTAATTTTCACACTAGTGTTTCTGTTTTTGCATTGCTTGGGTACCTGTATTGAAACCCTGCACATGTTTCTTTAAGCACGGTGGTGCTTCCCAGCTCTGAAACCAACTCTCCCTGTTCTTATGGGACCATGAATCTGTTGTTCTTTAGTGTGTTGGTGCTCTGACTAATGAAAGTGGGCTTTAAACTTTGTGACAATAGGCTGTCTAAGTTTGTTATGCATACGCTGGTGTCTTGGGACTAGGTACATGCTGATTTTTTAGTATCTAAACTAAATGATAGTAAGCCCTACTGTGGCGTGAGACATCCTTAAACTGATAAAGGCTTAGTACTCTAACACTCCATTGCTCAGGGTAATCATAACTAATTAATATTTATAACATATGTTATGTTGCTTTGAACCTAATTTGTTGAAAGGGTTATAGTAGTCTTCTGTACAGTGCTATACTTTTGAATGTACCCAGTTACGTCAAATAAGGAAGTTTTATTTCTGATAAACTGCTAATTTTTGCCTGCCACTAACACTTTATCACCTACAATTTTGCCCTCTGTACTGTGCTATATTTTTGAATGTGCTTAGCAATGTCATCTAAGGATTTTGTATTCTGTGAAACTGCCATTTTTGCCTGCTACTAACACTTTGTTACCTTTAATTTTGTTTTCTCTCCCTTTATTCACCCAGCACTCCACTCTGCTAGCCCTGAACTAGTGACTGAGAATCTGTCCTGCCTGAAAGCCAAGAATACATACCTTTTACTGAACCAATTGGACTCCACCCGTACCATAAGATAGAGCAAACTCCTCTCCCTAAGACTCTAACTCTAAAGAACCTAGAAAGTATGTGTTACAATGACTGTAGTGTTACTACATTTTACCTATTTAATGCCTTGTAACTGAGGACTGCTCCCTAGCCAGGTCAGCCAGTACACTCGCTCTATTCTACCCCCTCCTCCCACACCTCATCACTTTACCCACAGGTTAACTAAGCTGCTTAGTTTTGTTCCCCTCCTCTATTCCTTGACTTTAAAGCACACTAGGAAAGCTTATTTATTTTTGTTTCTATTCTCCTTTTCTAAGGACTCGCCCTACATGTCTATCCCACTGCTCTGATCCACATATTATCTAACTGCAGGCTTGAACTTTTCTCTGTTCTCCCAGTACTGCTCACTCCTCTATTCTTACAACTTCACACTCTCCTCTGGACACATCTTTACCTTACCTCAATAGTCAGCATTTCACTGATTGTTCCTGGGGCCCTTCTCCTTCACTGGCTCTATCCCATCGCCCTACGGGCTCACTCCGCTCCCCTCCCTGCCCTCTATTCTCACCCGCCCCCACTACTTCTACATTTATTCATCTAAACCACTCCCCTTCAATTAATACCAATCATAGGAGACCACACCTTAAGTTCCAGAAACTCCACACCCAATACTCACCTACACTATCCAACTTATTCATCTTAACATTCCACTACTCTCTACACTGACACTATGCCACTATTATCTACCTATCCTAAACGGAATCTCCTACTTCCATATGTCATCACACCTCTTCTTATTATACTTTATCTACTTACTTTCTATGAACACCTCCAGTACATAAACCTTTCCCACCCCACAAAGCAAACCTCCTCAACTCCCATACTCATTCTCATTCAAACACACCTAGCACAATAACCTACCTATCGGCAAAATACCACAGACTAAATCACATTAAATACTATCGGCCTCAAGCCAAGAAATCTCTGTTCCTTACATGTAAACACCTACAAATCACACTTAACTACCAACTCCAATCAATAATAGATGGCGATATCCAACCTAATCCCGGTCCAAGCCCTACACTTCCTACAGTTACCCATATAGCAACCCCTACTACCACCCAATCCCTTATTAGACCTCCCAACTCACTATTAATAGCCCATCTTAATATAAGAAGCATAAATAACAAAGTTGCCCAAATACATGCTCTCATAGATGTACATTCATTTGACATCCTGTGTCTTACTGAAACTTGGCTCAAACCATCTATACAAGACAATGAATTTACTCCTCCAGGATATAGCACATTAAGACAAGATCGATTAGCTAAAAAGGGAGGCGGAATAGCAATACTTTACAAGTCTGAACTACAAGTTACCTCAATTGACTCTAAGCCCTCTCCAACTAGTAATGAGGAAATACTTATCTCCAAACTCCAACTCAATAACCATAAAACTATTTATATTATTGCCATCTATCTTCCCCCATGGAATAACTCAAACAACCTAGAAAATATCCTGAATTGGCTATCAACCAACAATCCCCAAGAGACAATAGTACTCGGAGACTTTAATATAAATTGGAATAGCTGTACCTCAGAACAACCCTCTACCCATCTTAATTTACATGGCTTTACTCAAACTATAACCTCCCCCACAAGGACCAATAAACAGAACAACACTGAAAGCACCCTAGACTGGATACTAATAAATAGACATCACCTAAGCTATAAAGTAGGAACTCTCCCTGAGGATATAAGTGACCATGCTCTAACCTTCATAATCAGAGACAAGACTGATATCCAAAATCCAATTACCTATAGAGCAGTGAGGAATAAAAAAAAATTTAACCCTGATATTTTCAAAACGAACTTAGAGCATGCAACTGGGCACCCTTAAAAGTCTACCCCTAGAGGAAGCAGTAATCTACTTTAACAGTAAATTTCTAAACATTCTCGACCTCCACGCTCCAAAAGGACCATTAAAATTAGAAACAAACCAGCCCCTGGCTCTCAAAAGATACAAAACAAAAATGCTACTTAGAAATAAAATCTGGACCTTATGGTACTACCAAAACCATGAAGATCACATCAAGTTCAGACAGTTAAGAAATGACAAAAAAATCAATACTGTTAGATAAAAGAAAGTACTACATACAACTCCAAAATACCCAGCAAAGAAACCCCCAAAAATTTTGGGCAGGTATAAATACTCTCTTACACCCAGGTCGTACTGTCACCCCCCCACCTGTAGGTGCAGACCAGGACAATCCAAAGGAAGTAGCAAGAACCTTTAACACCTTCTTCACTGAAACCATTCAGTCTCTTTCCAACCAACTATCTCCCAATAGCTCACCTCTAACATCCCATAATACTACCTTACCTCCCCCATTTCATCTCAAACCCATCTCTACATCCCTTATCCATTGCCCTTCTGCAAAAACTCAAACCTACCACCATTGCTGCCGATCTCCTTCCTGCTGAATATCTACAGAAAGCAGCAGATGCTATAGCCTACCCAGTTTCCATTCTGATTAACAGAACAATCTCTGAAGGTGCAATTCCTATCACATGGAAGATTGCACATATTATCCCCCTTCATAAGGGTGGAAACTCTAGGGATCTATCCAATTACAGACCTATTGCCATACTCTCTCCTTTGGCCAAAATCATGGAGAAATGCATTCATATGCAACTGTTAAAACACCTTATAGACAACAACTTGCTAGCTAGCTGCCAACACGGTTTCAGGCCATTTCACAGTACTACTACTGCCCTTTTATCCTTCTACAACTGTATAAATAAAAACCGCAATAACAACACTCTATCCTCAGCCCTCTTTATTGATCTCTCCAAAGCCTTCGACATGGTTAACCACAAACTTCTCATTAACACACTGAAAAACCTGTCCCTTGATACTCTTTCTATACAATGGTTTGAATCCTACTTAAGCAATAGGCAACAAGCAGTCATGTGGCGGAACAACCTATCTCACCATCTCCCCATCTCACTAGGTGTCCCCAAGGTTCTATACTTGGACCACTTCTATTCTCTGTCTTTATCAATGACCTGTACACTGTTATTCCTCAGGCCTCCTTAATACAATATGCTGATGACTCCACATTAATCTGCACAGCCCCAAATCCAGCAGACCTACAATCTCTTACCCAAAAAGTGTTTAACACAGTTGAGGATTGGCTACAACATCAATGTCTTATCCTAAATCCTAAAAAAAACTTCTACTTTTTACTCCCACCCATAGACACACACCTCTAAACTTTACTGTCACTTCTAACAATGGAACTATTATATCCTCTGACTCTAACACAAAACTCCTAGGGGTACTAATTGACAATAACCTTAACTTTGAGGCCCACATAAACAATACCATAAAAACAGTTAACAAAAAACTAGGCTCACTATATAGAATCAAATCCTTTCTTACCCCACTAGCTAGATCTACTATTGCCCAGACCCACTTAATCTCTACCCTCCTCTATGCCTCCCTATTTATACTAACCTCTCAAAACCAATATGAACAAACTAGTAGTCTCCTACAACAATATTGCAAGATTTGCAACTGGCTCTACATTTAGGACCCACCACTGTATTAATTATAAAAATCTTGGATGGCTAGAGTTACCCAACCTACTTCTACTTAATCAATTAATAATTGCCTATAAAATCCTGTATCAGCCTAGTAACACACCAATTCTTACCAACCTTATCACTCCCTACAGTAACCTTAATACCCTGCGCTCAGCTACTAAAATGCTAGTACTAACACACATAGCCAACAACAAGGCAGGGGACTCTCTATTTTCTAACACCGTTGGTAAAACCTGGAACTCTCTTCCCAGCGACCTAACCTCACTACCATCACTTACACAATTCAAAATCAGGCTTAAATCCTACCTTAAAACACATTGGCTATGCACCTGTCTTAACCCAGACTAACAACTCTTGTCTTCTCACTAAATTTCTAAATCTTAATGTCTGCATAATCTACCTGCATACTGGATTCCAGAAGCTGAACTTGTCTTTCAACTAATTTGGACTATCTCTTATATCTTAATATCTCTCTTTGTCACTCTAGTATCTTATGTTAACACACCTCTTTCTAGCATGTTCCTGTACTGTACTTATTTACTTATTTTTTACCCAACTATTTATTTCAATATGTTCTTTTTTGCATAAAATAGCTAAATTGTATATAGTACTTCTATTTGTTAAACTGTGAATTTATTTACTGTTTTTATTTGATTAACGTCATACATTGTTTTGTACTCTCGAGGAGCTTTTCTCCACGGGCCTCTGCTGAAAATGGATATGTATCCAGCTGGACTAGCCCGGTCAACAAATGTAAAATAAAATAAAATAAATAATAAATATAGTTTCTTATCCATCTCAATTACAGCCAAGCAAAGCAAACCTTTATTGTCTTGGTATGTTTTGATTATTCTGGGTAATGGTAATGTTTTGTTCCAAAATATTGCTACACCTCTTTTTTTTTTGTACATTCTGAGCTTACTATATGTGTGTATTTATTTGTATCTAGAAATTTAATAGTATCTTTTGTTAAATGGGTTTCTTGTAAGAATACTATATTAGGTTTATGAAAAGCTAGATATTTAAAAAAATTACTTCTTTTATACGGGTTGTTCAAACCATTTATGTTAAGTGACATACCTTTCAACATAGTCATATTATGTAATTGTACCTGAAAGATGTGTTAGTAACATATCAATATCATATGTATAATGTGAAAATTTCCGCAAAAAAAACAGAATTTGTTCCTAGTATAAATATTAAATCTCGTGTCTTTAGGAAAAAATGTATTCCTTGAGCTTTATTATCTATATTTTCTGTAAATAAGCTACTGTGGATGTCAAAAAACTCTTTTTCAAAAAAATTATTACATACACTAGATAAAAACAAACACCCCAATGCTCCCCGCCTGGAGTTGTAACCTCCTAATCCCAATGAAATCTGTCACTGAGATCAACCCCTAAACTGTAACAACAGAGTACAAACTCCACTAATAACATACTTTATATACTTTAAGTTAGAAACATTAAGATAACCAAATTATAATGAAATCATTAATTGTCCTAATATCTGGAAGGTTTATACATTCATAGAAACCATATCTAATAAGAAACCTATGTAACCTAATAGATTCAAGATATGATTTACATTCCAAAATAAGGCAAATGTCTAACAGATTGCTTAAAAGGACTAAGTAATTTAGCCCACTGCCTTACTATTAACATAGATAACAGAGGTTGTGTGTATAAACAACATTTCTATTAGGTTATCAGATATAATACATTATCCAGGACACAGTGTTATTGTTCAAACCATGGTTTGTTTAGATGTATTTCTATTTTGTATTAACATGTTTGTAACTCTCATTACATCTCTTCCCTTTATTTAACTTATATACATGAACAGGAGAGGGAAGAGAGAAAAGAGAGAGTGAGAGAGAGAGAGAGAAATAAAAAAGTAAAACAAGGTTAACATGTAGTTAGGATCCCTTGTGAATAGTTATATTTAGAATGACTATTTAGAAGACGTAGGTGTAATTATAAAAAGTATGTCATTTAAATAAACATTGTATCACCCCCAAATGGGATGTATTCACTATAAACGTGTATATACAACCGCTTTCACTAGTGGCAGAATAAAATATCTATTTGCAAAGTTCTTTTTAGTATACCACTTTTGTTATTCAATTATTTGCTATGCAAACAAACATTCTGAAATTATATGCATAACTTTAATTATGACACTTAAATATAAAGATTGCATGAATTTGTGTAGATATTAACTTTGAGTATGGTAACCATAATCATAGTATGCAGTAATAATTCAAAATAAAGATGAGGGAGAGAAAAAAATATATATATTTTACACATATACATATATACATACATATGCACATACACACACACACACACATATATATATATATATATATATACATATATATATATATATATACATATACACACACACATATATATATATATATATATATATATATATATATATATATATATATATATATATATATATATATATATATACATATACACACATACATACAAATATATATATATATATATATATATATATATATATATATATATACACATACACCCGTACATGCAAACAAATGAATGTTACCATCAGTATTTACACTTATAGGGCCTAAGAATAAAGCACATAGATATTTACATTTCAATACTCATGCAGTTCTCTCATAGCCATCTCCTCTCTCACCTCTTTTCTTTCTATATTTTCTTCTTTTATATGTTCTGTAATCCTTTCTTCAAGTCACAAAAGATGAAGATATTATGTTATTGTAATATGTAATCTTGTCTTCGACCATATAAATGATCATTTTAAGTAAATAACAATTGATTTAAAACAAAAAAGACTGTTAAACCAAGCTACAGTCAAAATACAGTTCTGCACTTCCTGGAAATGTCCGTTGCACGGTGATGACTTCATCCAGCTGCTTCACATCATTGAGGGAGTTCAGAGAGAGAAAATATTATTTCACAAACTGAAGAAAGTTTTCCAAATGAACAGTTAGCTCATGAGAGAAGTGCACAAGGTAAGGAGAATGTTCAAAGTTGTCTCCCTTATTTTTTTGGTGGGAAACAGCTGAGTTTCACTAAAAAAATGTTTTATACATGTGAATCAGCATATATCTGTTACCCATACTAGAAACTGCAAAATTGTCATAAAAAAATCAAAGCATTTAAGTAATGATGTAACTTTCCTACTGCTCTATTTTGTCATTTAAAAGCACTATGTTTGTTTTTAACTATATATATTCCCTAGAGTTTAGATTAATATATAAATAATAAGCCTTGTAATAGAAACACATATAACATCTCCCAGCTTTTCAGAGCTAATGTATGCATTGGTATTTAAACCCACAGATACTACACTACCTTCCCAATATTTACCTATCCTGAACAAATGTATATCATGTACATATTTAATAATTACATTGTGAATTTTTGTTCTACTCTGAGGGTGTAACACAGTTTCTGCTCAATGCTGACTAGTACTGTATGATTAGAAGTGAGAAGGAAACTGTTATAAGAATATGTTATTCTCTATGACTTAAAGTGCAATTAGAAGAGAGAAGAAGGCTTTGCGTATATTATGCATTGTTATTACTTTGAGTTTAGAGAGACTTATGTATACTATGCTATATATACAAGAAATTATAAGTATATATGAAAAAAAAAAAAACTTTTCTTCTTTTCTCTCCCTCCCCTCCATCCCTTCTTACTTTATATTTTACAATGTATCCCTTCATTTTATCTTACATAGAATATTAAATATTTATAACTGTATATATTATAGCTGTGTGAAATTAAAGTGTGATATACAGCTAAGTAGTATCTTATACTATGAAGTAGAAACTGAGGTAATGCATTTTATATGGTATGCTTACTTATATAAAATGAAATCTTAAAGTGTTAATGATAAATATATTGACGGTATATTAAGCATGTTATATTACACCAAATTAAGTTATGAATGAAACATTATATATATGCAACATATGAAAAGCAGTGCAAATCTTACCTTGCATTTATAACATATCAAAACAGACTTGTTAATAAAAGCATAGTCCACAATAATAGTTTGTTTTATAAATAGTCTGCATTTCTCATTTATTCTTTAGTCTCTTTTGTTTTTCAGTAGATTTGCATGTAGTTTTAGGAGCCATTCTTTTAAGAGAGGGGTTAACCCACTCCATTTCTTCTATTTTTTTCCAGTAATTTGTGGTTTTTAACATATGTCACAGCAGAATCAAGATCCTCAAACAACGAAGGTCCATCAGGAAGAAAAATCTTCAGCCTTGCTGGAAACAAGAGGTGAGTCTTAATCTGTACCTTTTGCAGTTCTTTAATTAGAGGTAAACAAACCTTTCTTTTGGTAATTACCATTGTTGAATAGTCATTATTGAAGCAAATGATAGAGTCATTGTATTTTAAAGGTGATTTTGACCAGGCTGTTTTTAGAATTAAGTCTTTATCTGAAGATGATAGGAATTTTACTATGACAGATCTAGATTGTTTCCTGTTGGTACTGTTTCCTGATGTGAGAGACCGATGTGCTCTCTCTATACCAAAAGATAAAGCCTCTGGTAATTCTAGAAATTTTGGCAGCTATGAGTTAAGGAAACTTGACATATTGTTTCCTTCTATATTTTCCTGAAGACCAAAAATCCTTATATTATTCTGACATGATCTATTCTCTAGATCATCCAGTTTATGTTGTAATGAAGTATTTTGTTTAAGCAAAACTTCTATGTTGTTTTCATTTTCTAGCAATCTTCCACCAAAGTCTGTTAATGATTCCTCAATACTAGTAATTTGATTTTTTTGCTGTTTTAGATCCTCATGAGGCATATCCATCTGCTTGGTAGCTTTTTCTTTTAAGTTGTCTATTTTACAGTCAATTATATCAGTCTTAGTTGTGAAGTCTTGAATAGTTGTTATCAAAGTCTGTAGTTCCTTTTTTATACTGGAATCTTGGTTGTTTGCCTTAGTATAACTCATGTTGAAAATCTCCCAGAAGTGAACTATTTGTTCAGATGAATGTTTTGACTGGAAATTATAACCAATTTCGATTTATAAGTAGATATCCCTGAAGAGAATGTTGAATACTATCAAATTCTACAAAAATAAAGCCACCTTTTCTTGATATGAAACAAATTTCCAGTGAAGATATATTTTCCTTAGTGGAGCTTGTGAAATCTGCTGCTACACCATGACCATGCTAGCCATGGCCATAAAACTGTGTCTCCATACTATATCTTCTGAATCACATACCCTTGCAATTAGTCTAAGAATAAATTGCTCAGAAATCAGTAGTACCAAAGTTCTTTTCATACCAAATTACACCTCTTAAAAGACTTTATCAACAGACTGATTTAAATATATATCATATAGCAATGACTATGCATGCTGACACTGTATGACATCAGAATCAATACATAATACAAAATCTCTCCACATATTAATCTCCCTAGTTTTATACTGTGATCAGCTATGTACTCTCCTTAAGCACTGCATGATCTCAGTCTCACTCTCTTCTTCTTTCTCATAAGGAATTTCTTTGCTCAGTTGTCAGTTGCAGGTTTGAATCCAACCACTATTTTTTCTGAATAAAGCTTCAGTCAGATGTATTTACTAACAGCTGCATAGCAGTAAACACTGTATGCATGTGTGTGTGTGTGTGTGTGTGTGTGTGTGTGTGTGTGTGTGTGTGTGTGTGTGTGTGTGTGTGTGTGTGTGTGTGTGTGTGTGTGTGTGTGTGTGTGTGTTTGTGTGTGTGCGTGTATGTGCACATGTACAAACACATACAAGTGTGTATTTCTGCATGCACCCTTGCACAAGTGTGTGTGTTTCTGTCTGTATATCTATCCTGTGAACAGTTGGCTTCTCATTCACTGGATAGGTTTGTTGAATGGCACTGGCTATACCATGATCAAGAAATGGATTAATTAAGTTACCAGAGAATAAATGAATGAATGAATGAATGAATGAATGAATGAATGAATGAATGAATGAATGAATGAATAATATAGTAGACAGAAAAGCAGAGGTTGTCACTGAAATGAGAACTGATAAAGCCTCAACTCGATGTTTATGCCCAGTTCTCCTTATAGTAAGCAGTAAGGATTATTAAACTGGCCAACTAAAAACACCAGACTTGTATCAGTGATGATGTGAATTCAGGGCTGTAGGAATGATAAACATTCTCAAAGCCTGACAAGCATAGTGGAAGAGAGAGAAGAGGAAGATGACACAACTCATACCATTAAATGATCTGAGGGGATAGATGCAGTTAAAGAGGTAGTTTGGACAGCAGCTGAAATGTGGAACATTTATGACAGCATAAAGGAAAGGATGTTTCACAGGGAGGGAACTGTAGTCATGGAACTCAGTGACAGATGCAGTGGTAGATCATGGCTCCATGAAGTTGTCCAAGGATGTCTGGAAGAGCTAAGAGTTCAACAAAGCCACCGACCATAGGAAGATCCCTATAAATTCCAAGGTTGTCTGGAAGACATTAAAGTTCAACAAAGCGACCCACTGTGGGAAGAGCCTTATAAATTCTAAGGATGTCTGGAAGAATTTAGAGTTCAACAAAGCCACCCACCTTAAGAAGATCCCAAATTCCAAGGATGTCTGGAAGAGCTTGGAGTTCATCAAAGCATCTCACTATAGGAAGATCAATATACATCTTTGAAAAGAGCAGTGATAGTGCTTCTACCTGCTCATCAGAAATTAAAATTAAATATAATTTGAATTTGACCTTTGTGGCAAGCTATCATTGGTATAGTGCAACACACTGGTTAGAAACATAATTATGCACAAGATCTGAGCAATCTACGAGTATAGAAGATATATCTCTACTAAAGATGACTTATGAAACTAGCTCTAGCATGATGTGACTGGCTTGGGAAACAATTACATGTAGATATCTGCTGGTATAGACAGTTGCAGAGTAACAGTCAGAATTCATGACACTTAGCTGATACTGCATTCCACAGTATCAGAACATGTACAGGTATTTACAGCTCTAGTTAAATACCTCTCTTGCCTAGCTAGTACACACTCGGTCATATTGAACACCTTACTTATCTTCTTCTTCCCACTTGAACTTCCCAAGAACCTGGCATTTAAAGTTATGTTTTTTTTTCAGTCTGACTAGGAGTAAAGTTAACAAACCAAAGATGAATATGATGAAACCTGGGCATGCAGCCTTCATGCAAACATTTGTATACTAGTTCAAGCTTTAAATTATTTTTTTAACTCATTACAGCCGAGTGATGCCACGGTGGTACAGCGGTAGCGTTGTTACCTCACAGCAAGAGGTTCTCCTGTTTGTTTCTCGGCTTGGCTTAGGAGTGCCTTCTGTGTGAAGTCTGCATGTCCTCCCCATGGTTGGGTAGCATTCGAAAGACATGCATGCGTAAATGGGTGTGCCTTTGTTTAAGGTTGGGCATCGAGCTGGCACCTCGGTGTTTAGTAAAAAAATCTACTGCCAATCATTAGCGGACCGGAGTTCTGCTGTGGCGGCCCCTTACCGGGAAAAAGTCGAAAAGACAAACAAAACAGCCAAGTGATGCCTCTAGGTGTTTCTGCAGTTACAGCTATTGGTACCTCTGGGCATCTAATATTGCTTATTCATATTTCATTAATAATAATCTCAAAAGCATACCACATACAAAGTATAAAAGATTTAATCTTAAATCTAACACAATGGCCATAGCTTATAGTGAGGTCTTATAGGCTGTACAACAGCTGTTTAGTCATTCGTTACATTGCTGGTATTGTTCTCGCCATATTTTTATGCATTTAATATATTTATATATATATATATATATATATATATATATATATATATATATATATATATATATATATATATATATTATAAACAATATAATAATTAAATTAAAGCAGTACATTCTGTGAATCACTTGCCTGGGGGTTATTTTAAACTATAAATTAAAAAAAAAAAAAAAATATATATATATATATATATATATATAAAGCTTTGAGAGAGATATATCAAGTACTGTTTTATTATATATCCAGTGGCTCATTTAATATTATAAAGATATATATATATATATATATATATATATATATATATATATATATATGTATGTATATCTATGTGTGTGTGTGTGTATATTCATATATATATATATATATATATATATATATATATATATATATATATATATATATATACATATAATAATAATAATGAAAAAAAACACACACGGTACTGGCAGACTAGCCATTGTCGGTCCAGGGGTGTCTCCCAGTTAAGCCTTTTACACCACGTCTGTAGATTGAGTGCTTTCATAAATATATATATATATATATATATATATATATATATATATATATATATATATATATATATATATATATATATATATATAAACACCTGTATATTTATATACACTAATAGTTAATAATAAATAATTTAAATATGGGAATAACTTTTATATTAGTGATACAGGGTGATAATACATTTAAGGGCAATTTGGAAGTGTACGTAAAAATTTACAGCATACAGGAGCCTACATAGAAACAAGGGCATGTAGAAAATCCTGAAATATAGGCAGAATGCCCATGAAAAGCTAAAAACACACATTTAATCGCTGGGGATGTCTAAAAGAACCAGGGGTATGTCTCAGATCACTACAAATTTTATAAAGTTTATTTTAGCACAATTTAGTGCAGTACACAGCTGCACCCAAAACGTTTAGAAATGAATAACAGAAAGGTAATTTAAAAGATGGGCATGATGTATTGCCACAACAGGTACAGTAATACCTTGCAATGTGTCTTTAACTCCCTGCTCCCATGCTGTTGCCCAGCTTACACGGCTATTATCCATGTAGTTTTCAGGCTGTCAGCATGGTTATTATGTAAAGGATGTTAAAAAGCAGTGGATTTGTTGAATCATAAAAAGCAGGGAGCATGTAGGGCCCTCCACTCTGTGCATGCTTGTACACGGTGTGTATGTTTTCCATAGCTGTTTATGACATCAGGGGTATGTGTCAGGTAATTTTGCTGTTATGTTATGGGGTCTTTTGTGTATGTGTACTCAGTGTGCCAGTTCATGCAAACAGCAATGATTATGCAGTCCTTATTTGTGTGAGCAGATGCCCTTGTACCAGACATCAGCTAGACATCCAAAAATAGAAACCAGATGCATTCAATCTATATTGCTGAGAATTTCTGGGCATCATGCAAACACGGTAACCAGGGCTGTGCTCTAATGATTCCCTCTAGTAGAGACCTTTGCTTGAATAGTCCTGTGGTGACAACTGTTAAAGGTGTTGAACTAGGATGCAGATAGTCTTGGGTTCGGGTACAATGGATGTCAACTTTTGTCATACGGTGCTGATATTGTAGGTCATAGAAATGAAGTGTAATTATTAGTAGTTGGCATATTATTATTTGCTGTCAGTATACACAGCTGTGCCCTGTTGCATGTTGGTGCACAAAGCACAATACTGTTCACTCTGGCAGGAGTTTTAAATCTTGTTAATTATATCCTAAGAAGGTAATTGTCATTTAAAGTAGCCAATACCGCATGGTGGTCCTAATCAAGAAATGTATAAAGTATTCATGCAGCTTACATTCTAATTTTCACTCGATACTTCAACAACATTGGAGTAGAGACTTGGAACTTTTAAATGACATAATGCTAGGGTCTGCTGCAGCTATTCTACATCTGCATGTGCTAGAGGCTGAAGTCATTGCTGCTGGTGCTGATGACAGTAGGCCTAGGCCGAGAAAGAGAAGTGTGTTCAGGCCCAGGGTAACCTTCACATTACAAGAACTCTGTGAGATCTGCCGACCTCAACTCAGAGCAAGAGCCAACCAAGGCGAACCTATCCCAGTGGAAATTAAGGTATGTGTAGCCCTTAGGATATTACCTACAGGTACTTTTCAAAGACCAACTGGGGACATAATGGGGGTGTCACGGGCATCAGCATCCAGGATACTCCACTGAAAGGATCAGGAGTCACCAGCAGAATGGCCAGGAATGATCATACAAGGGGGATTATGTGAAACAAGGGGTGAGACCGAAGAAATATTATCCCCATTATCAACAGTGATTACTGTATACCCTCACATAACAACAAGTACTGCCCCTCTGACTATTGTAAGCAACTCTAATAAAGACTTTTGTATTTACAATTTTTCCAACAAAGGTTTTAGTGAGGCATGTGCTAATTTACTGGCAAAAAGTTTACCTTTCATTCCTTTGGAGAGTGCGGAATTAGCTAAGACTATCATTGATTTGAAACTCTTTGTTAGGAAACTTAATTTAGCACTCTGGGTTAATAATGATTTGCCTCATTCCAATGTTTTTTCTTTGCAATGTCCTAGTACGTTTAATCCACCGACTTAGCCTATAGTACAGATGTATGAAAAATGTTTTGAAAATGCTTTTAGAAATCTTTGCAAGCATTCTAGGACAGAACATTACAGCAATTTAAGTATTGACAGAAAAAGTTTATTAATGATTTAATTGCTGACATGTAGATATGGGTAATGAAGCCTGAAGGGGGTGGTATAGTTATCATGCACCACATTGATTATGTTAATAAAATGAATGGTCTGTTATTAACTGATGGTTATGAAGTGGTTTCAAAAAATGAAATACGTATTGCATATTCTAAAATAGACTTGACTTTAAGTGATTTGTGGTTGGAAGGTAGTATTTCCAGGAGTTAATACACTTTCAGGATCAATGAGAAGCTGGTTGTGGCAAGTATTTTTGGTATTCCAAAAATACACAAGGACATCAGTAACCTCCTGTTTTACCCTATTGTTGATTCCAAGTAACCTAAAATATTTTTTACTACAAAGTTTTTAGATGAAAAGTTAAAACATGGAGTAACTAGCATTAAACAAGTTTGCAAAGATTTGTGGCACTTTTTAAGACTGTTAAATGAGGTCGATTTTTATACAGATGCCATATTTGTAACTATAGATGTTCACAATTTATTTTCAGTAATTCCGCATGATATAGGTATTAATTGGTTTGAAGAACAAGTTACACAAGTATGGTAAATTAAGGAAGGATGTAGGCAATGCTATGTGTACCTTAATGGAGTTGGTGTTAAAACATAACTACTTATATTTTAAAGGCAACTTTTTTAGGCAAATGTCAGGGGTTGCCATGGGAGTGGCATGTGCCCCCATGTTTGCTATTTATATCGTGGCAGAGTGGGAGGAGCAGTATATTTTCAGTGGCCCATATGCTGTAAATTGAGTAATCTCGACCAGTCTCTTGGATGACATATTTATGTTATGGAATGGATCTCAGGATAAATTGGATGAATTTTCTGGTGTACATCCACAATACAGTTGAGTTTTTAACTTTTTTTTTTCAAGGGTTGGGAGGGTGGCCTAATGGTTAAGGTGTTTGCCTTACAAACACAAGGTACAGGGTTTGAGTCTCACAAGGGATAATTGGCTAGGCTTAAAATAGCTCACAAGGGCAGTTAGCCTAGTACTAATCTATGAACCTATGAACCCATACTTTTGATGCAGAATGTATAGCATTTTTGGATGTTCAAATTAGTAAAGATTTTAGTTGTCAGAAGTATGTGTCTAATTTTTTGTCCAAACTGACTTGTTTTACTCAAGTGGACATCCTCAACATCAGAAAAAGGCCATTGTTAAAGTCCAGTTTGTTCAAATTGCTCGGATGGTGTCAGAAGATTCATAATATTTAGTGGAGTGTGACACCCTAATGCACATGTTTGTAGCTAGGGGTTATCCCAGTGAATTTG
Source organism: Protopterus annectens (assembly GCF_019279795.1). NCBI lineage: Eukaryota > Metazoa > Chordata > Ceratodontiformes > Protopteridae > Protopterus > Protopterus annectens. Next base: position 368,914,689 of record NC_056728.1, on the reverse strand, counting down.
TTTTAAACATCAAAACAGAGATAATGAGGAAAAGGGAAACAGGCGCCCACTCATCTATTTTAAATGGCACACATTGTACAATCTCTATTAGTCCTGTTAGATCTGGTTGGAATAATCAAGTTTTTATTACCACCTATTGTTTAGATACACCAGACATTGTCAATGTTATTTTTAACTATTGGTGGATTTTTTCTAGTGATTTGGATGTTCTCCAAAAGTTGGGGTCTAAACCCAAGATCACTTATAGGAAGGACACTTCCTTCAAACAGTTACTTGAAAGGGGAACTCATACCTTATATAAGACAAGCATTAAAGGTACATACAAGTGTGGTGCTTGCAGACAGTGCAATCACATAACTGGAAGTGATCACATTACTATTGGAAACATGAAATTTAGGAGTAGAGATTTGTTTAATTGTAATTCAAGTAATGTTGTATATGTTGCTCTATGTAATCAATTTTTGGGGTTTTATATGGGGAAGACCACAAGGAAATTAAGGGAGCACATGTATGAGCATTTTTTGGACATTAAAAATAAAAAATCCACTAATGCATTATATAGTCATATTTCTTTACATCAGGATCATGAATTCACGTTTTTTGTTATAGGTTGTATAAAGTTTGATTTGCAAGGGAAAGTAATAAAAGCACATTTGAATTTTAAGGAGGTGTTATAGTACCTCTGGGACTAAATGATAATTTCTCCTTAGCCCCTATTTTAAAGTTAAGACATTATGATATTTAAACAAATGGGAAGTTTTTTTCAACCCTATTTGTATTAATGTATTTTTTTTATAATAGTGAGTGTTTTTTAACAGTGAATATATTATTGTATTTAGTTTTAATTGTTTGTTTAATTGAGTTGGTCAGGTAACCTATGACATGTATAAAAGTAAGACAGTGAGGAGTTAAGTATGTTCTGATGAAGTTCTTATTTAATGAATGAAAGTGCTAAACTCATTCTGTTTGTGGAATAAAATTGTTTGTGGATCCTGGGCTTCCTTTCTTCTGTGGTAGGCTTGCATCAGTTCATCAGTTTGTGACTATTGTCAGCATACTCCACCAGTTCCTGGATGCTATGCTCCTACATGCCAGTGAGCACATATCATTTTCCCTTACCTCTGAGGAGCGGGCCAGCAATATGCAATGGATGTACCATGTAGCACACTACGCTGAAGTACTAAGTGCCATAGATTGCAATCATGTACACATCAAGGCACCACCAGGTGAGCAGGGTAGAATCTGCATTAACTGCAAAAGATATCACTCCATCAACTGCCACGTCATGTGCAATGCCCAGGGAATTATCTTGAATGTGTGTGCTGGCAACCTGGCAGTTATCATAACTCCCATATCTGACACACATCACAGCTGTACCAGATTTTTGCTATACCCTATAACCGTGGGTGATGACACCCATCAGAAATGCAAACACACCCACAGAAGAACACCATAATGATGCACACGCACAATTTAGGAATATCATAGAGTGTGTGTTTTGACTTCTGAAGTCATGGTTCCTGTGCCTCGATATATCTGCTGGAGCCTTGCAGCATACTCCATGCACATGTACACAGATATTCACAGTTTGAGCTATGCTGCACAATCTGATCCTGCAGAAACAGCTGCAGCAGGATAAGCAAGGGGAATGGATACACATCCTCCCACCAATGTCTAGGTCAGCACAGCCACAGTCACAGGAGGACACAGAGGAGGAACCCCTTTAGTTAGATGAATCCATGCTCAGTATGCCCTTTCTTTGGCTAAGAGACAATGTTTAGCACATTCACTGACCACCTAGGGTCTAATACCTTCTTTCTTCTCTCTTACATATATTAAAATTGAGGGCCAGGCAACTCACATGACCTTTATCTATACATGTATTGGCTGTGTACTGCTTTCATCTGACAGAGTCAGCACTGAACTAATTCTGCGTCAACTGCCACATTTGCAAGGTAAGCCCTAAATCTAGACTGTAGTGTTGAACACTATTATGATATATCCTTGTATATATCTTACCTTGTTACAGTACGCAAATATAGTGTGGTGCTTTTGTAGATAACTTAAGTTAACATGTGAGTACACACACTTATATCCCTACAGTGTTACCAAATGTAATTATTATGCATCAGGCATAAAACACTCATGCAGTCCAGCTACAGCTAAATACTGTTACATCATGCAAGAGAGAAGTTAGGAAGTGACTCTAGTCCATTGCAGTTTCTGACCTCATTCTAGTTTGTATCCTAACAGTACATGTGTTTTTTTTTCCAACTACCCACAAAAAACAGGATTGTAAGACAGATAGATGTATAGTTCATAGATACATAGGCTCATAGGTGAGTACTAGGCTAACAGCCCTGGAGCCAATATAAGCCTAACCCAAGAATATTCCCAGTCATCCTGCTGCCGGATATTTGTTCCTTGTGCCCCTATCGAGCAAGGCTGTTGAAGTGATCCCAGGGTGAATTTCCTATTACCCATCCACTCGTCAAGATTTTTCTTGAAGAGGGCTAGTGAGGTGCTCTGCTTAACATGAATGGGGAGTTTATTCCAGAGTATGGGAAGTCTCTGGGTTAGGAACCTGTCCCTCCAGCAGCTTCTGTTTATTGTGGTGATGGGGCTGAGGTCTTTGGAGCGTGTGTCATGGAGGGATTGAGACTTTTTCAGATGAAGCATGTCTAGCAAAACTGGGTCAGACGTGGCTTTGTATGTCAAGCAGAGATCATCTCTAAGTAGACGATATGAGATGGAGTAGAGCTGAAGTTTTTTAGTCTTTCTGTATAGGGCATGTGTTTGAGTCTTAAGATCCTCTTTGTGAGGAACTTTTGTGGCCTCTCCAGTTGTTGTAGGTTTCTAGCAAGGTACATGCCATTGTACTCTATAATGAGTCTAATGAGGGATGAGTTGAGAGGGATTATGACTTCTTTCTTCCTGGATAAGAAACCTTTTGTAATGTGGTGTGCCACTTAGAAGGACTTTCTAATGACAGTGGCAAAATAGTTGTTGAAGCAGAGGTTGCTATCTACCTGTGTCGCTAGATCTCTTATCACACTTTTGGAGTTAAGTGGGCTACCATAGATGTGGTAGTTCATGGGCACCATGTTTTTCCCAAAGGGAATGACGATGCACTTTTTAGCATTGAGCTTAAGGCCATGGTTCTGGCTCCAGTCATTGGTCTCTATGAGGCCTTTTTGTAGGATGTCTACATCAGCTTGAGAATCAATAATATCTCTCAGTTTCCAGTCATCCACGAATTTGGTTAACCAGAATCCCTTTATGTTGGCTTGAACTTCAGAGAAGTAGATGCCAAACAGCCAAGGACCCAAAACCAATCCCTGTGGGACTCCACTTGTAACTGCCTGGTAGTCAAATTTGAAGTCCGCTACTTTCAGCGTGTGGGTTCTGTCAGTGAGCCATTTGGCAACCCATCTTAGGACATGCAGTTAATGCCTAGGTTAGTGAGTCTATCAATGCTTCCTGAGTGGGGGATGATGTCGAAGACCTTGGCTAGATCAAGGTATGCTGTATGGACTATCTTGCCTTTATCCACTGCTCTGGTGACAGATCCAAAGAAGTCTATCAGGATGAGCAGACATGATCTGCCCTTCACAAACCCAATCTGCATGGGGTCCAGGGTTTGAGGGTTCCCAATATGCCTATTTATAAGGTCCATAATGATGCGCTCCATAGCCTTACAGATCAGGTTCGTCAGGCTGATGGGGCAGTAGTTACCAGGGTCTGTAGTCGATCTTCCTTTGTTGAGTGGAATGACTGTAGTGGTGCACATTTGCAGTGGGAATAAAGCCTGAAGTGAGGCTGTAGTTGAACAGGGCACTCAGGTGTTGTGCCAGTTCCCTTTGTAATTCATGTAGATCACAGCCAGGTATATTATCAGGTCCCATGGAATCTGTATTCTTGGCTATGGACAGTGCAGTTCCTACCTGTGAAGCCATGATATTAGGGATTTGGCATTACTTGGGTATTGGGATAGGCCTTTTAGGGGGTGAAGGGGGATAAAGTTTACACTAAACCTGTCGGCCAAGATACTGGCAATATCAGTTGGTACAGTATAAGTGGTGCCATTGTTTGCTGAGATTTACAAGAGAATTTTTTCCAGTCTTGGGACTTTACCCTTTTCTGCAACAGTTTCTTCCTTCTGTTGTAGAGTTTGTTAATGGCAGGAGACCACCAGATTGTCTTCCTTTTTTTTGAAGGACAGCATCTTGGTTCTGTTTGGTATGGCCCGATCCATGCACTTGTGTAAATGCTCATACAGTGCCTTGGTGTATGATTCAGCAGCCATACAATAAAGGCTGTCCTTCCTCAACTCAAATGCACAATGATGTTACCAAGAAACCAAGGCTGACATGAAGTAAAGAATAGTAAACTTTAATTCCTCCAGCATACAAAAAAAAAAAACAATGTTAAACAATCAGATTAAGCTCTTTCATCTTCTTATACAAGACTTCACCAAAATAACAAGACCCTTCACTGCACCATTCTTATATTACAAAACTTAACTCTCCATTGGTTAAACAATTAGTTAAATAATTTATGGAAATGATGTCAGCAAACTGATATTTAAAAGAACAGATATATTATTATTTGTATTATAGTTGTTAAACAACTGCATACTACATAAATCAAATATTATAATTTTGCTATCAATTTTATAATGTATTGTATAATAAAAAAATTATAAATTCCTAAAAGTGTATATATATATATATATATATATATATATATATATATATATATATATACTTGTAAATATAAAACACCTTAGTAAAACATAAAAAACTGCTCATACAAATTCCCAGGGAACCTTCCCTTAAAAGAACATTGAAAAACACATTACCAAAGGAAAACCTTATAAAGGCTAACAGTAATTAAATGGAATAAATGCATATGAATATACGAATGTGTAGTTATAGAACAATTAATTTATTTATTTTTGATTTTTAGATTTTAATCCTTTCTAGCTTGGACATCTTCAGTTTTAGAGCAGGGAGAAGTTATATGTGGTCATTCATACCAGCTGGAGTACAGGCATCTAATCTCAGTTGCCATATCATCTCCCTGTACTCTAACATATTCTCCCAGTCCCCACCTCTTTCGCTAGGAACCACCTTTTCCAAGACCCAAAACTTAAAATCTGCTTGAGTGCACACTATACTATGTCAAAACAGGGCATTAGTTTCTCTCTTTCTGTTAATATCATAATTATGTTCGTACACACGTTGTCTCAAAGTATGTTCGGTTTTACCAACGTAGTATGCCTAGCAGTATTTACAGTATGCAAGGTACACCACCCCTTTGGAATAGCAACTACTGTATGTTGAGGTCTTAAGACTGAAGGGTATACTGGAAATTTCTAAACTCTTACATTTGGCCACAAAAGTACATTGGTTTCATCCAGTTTGTTATAGGCATGTTAAGCAACACAAACCCCTTATTAATCCAGTGATTAAAATCCACATCTTTGTAGTGTTGTAAATCACCCAAAATAAGCCAGTCAACTTTTGAATTATGTCTGGATAACAATTCCCGATGTCCGGATGAAGAGTTGGTCTGTTCAGTCAAAGTTAAATGTAGTTCTGTTGAGCCATTCAGTCTCAGGGATGTATTAGCAGTATCATCTAACTGCCTGGTAGGCCGCTGGTGCTCTTGGCACATCAATGTCAGTTCCTGGTTGCTATGGTTACCGCTCATGCCCTGGCCACATGAAATAGAAGCACTCATGTCCATAGTATCTATTTCCTCATTTGATAAGGCCTCAGTTAACACAGTTAACTCCACAATCAAAGTCACATTGTGGTGGATAGGTCAGGGGACTCCTTGGCTGCTCTGCATGTCACAACCAATATCAAAAAAGAAAAAACTAGTTAAACAAATGAACGCTGGTCTGAAACACTGACAAAATCACAGTCTTGCCACACAGAGCTCCAAATTAAGGCTGTCCATCCTCATCTCAAATGCAGGATGATGTTACCAAGAAACCAGGGCTCACATGAAATAAAGAATAGTAAACTTTAATTCCTCCAACATACAAAACAAAAAACAATGTTAAACAGTCAGATTAAGTGCTTTCATCTTCTTACAGAAGACTTCATCAGAATAACAAGACCCTTCACTGCACCATTCTTATATTACAATTCTAAACTCTCCATTGGTTAAACAATTAGTTAATTTATTCAAATAATATCAGCAAACTGATATTTAAAAGAACAGCTATATTATTATTTGTATTATAGTTGTTAAACAACTGCATCCTACATAAATCAAATATTATAATTTTGCTATCAATTTAATAATGTATTGTATAATAAAAAACGTATAAATTCCTAAAAAATATGTATATGTATATATATATATATATATATATATATATATATACTTGTAAATATAAAACACCTTAGTAAAACATAAAAAACTGCTCATACAAATTCACAAGGAACCTTCCTTTAAAAGCACATTGAAAAACACATTACATAAGGAAAATCTTATAAAGGTTAACAGTAATTAAATGGAATAAATGTATATGAATATACGAGTGTGTAGTTATAGAACAATTAATTTGTTATTTATTTTTGATTTTTAGTTTTTAACCCCTTTGGGCTTGGACGCCTTCAGTTTTAGAGAAGGGAGAAGTGATATGTGGTCATTCATACCAGGTGAAGTACAGGCATCTAATCTCAGCTGCCATATCATCTCTTGTACTCTAACATATTCTCCCAGTCCCCACCTCTATCGCTAGGAACCACCTTTTCCAAGACCCAAAACTTAAAATCTGCTTGAGTGCAAGCCATACTGTGTTGAAACAGGGCATTAGTTTCTCTCCTTCTGTTAATATTATAATTATGTTCATACACACGTCTCAAAGTACATTTGGTTTTTACCAACGTAGTATGCCCAGCAGTATTTACAGAATGCAAGGTACACCACCCCTTTGGAATAGCAACTACTGTATGTCTAGGTCTTAAGACTGAGGGGTATACTGGAAATTTAAAAACTCTTAAAATTGGCCATAAAAGTACATTGGGAACATCTTCCACACTTGTGTGTCCCCATTTTGGCCATTGTCCCATTAATAGCATTACCCCTCGTCTTTTCCAATATTTCCTTAACACTAAGGGGTGTATACGTATTCCCTCATCCCTGTAACACTTGTTCTTTGATAGGTCTGATCAATTCATCTGGGTACCCTCTTTCTAAAAAAGGGGAATGAACATACTCCAACTCCTGAACAAAATCATCCTTTTTGGATGTCATCCTGGCAACTCTTACCATTTGTCCCTTCACTATATTACATTTCTGAAAACAGGGATGGCTACTTTGATAGTGTAGGTAAGAGTTGGAAAAACACTTTTTTCTATGGACTTTTGATATAAATTTTTTGTTTTCAAAATCTTTTTCTATACAAACATCCAAATAGTCAATTTTGTTCAGTCCTATCACATGGGTAAATGTTAAAAACTCTGTGGTAGAATTCAAAAATTCAATAAATATGGGAATCATCTCAAAAGGTCCCCTCCACACAATAAAAATATAATCCAAAATGAAAATACCTAGAAATATAATCTTTGTACATGGAATTAAATACATAATGAGTTAACCAATACAACATAACAATGTTGGTAAATATGGGGGCACAGGATGAGCCCATGGCAACCCCATCGAGTTGGTGGTATGAAAAATCAAAACATTGTTTTTGAGCACCAGTTCCATGTTTTCAAGTACCAACCTAAAGTCAGCTGCTGACAGAAATCCAAACTCAATTAACATGTATTCAAACCATTAGAAAATAAATCCTTGACGTCCACAATCACAAAGATAAATTCAGTTTCAAACTCTAAGTTTCCTATCTTATGTAAAAAATCCTACAAATCTATGAGGATATGTGAATATTTGTGTTGGTAATGTTTTAATTTTGTGTCCACAAATATGGCTAGGGGCTGTGTTTTTGAGCCCTCTGAGGTGACAATAGGTCTAAAGAATGGGGTTTCAACATCTTTGTGGACCTTAGGGATTACAAACATACTAGGTATAAAAGGTTTTGTAACCTTTACAAAATGGTGAAGTTGTTCATTTATTAAACCTTGGCTTAAATTATCATCCAAAATCAATCAATCATTTATAGGCTATGCTCAGCTCGATTCTAGATATCACAGCATACCTATTTTCTGTGTTCAGAATCTCTGATATTTTGGTAACATAGCCCATATTATTCATCAACAGCATCCCACCCCACTTTTCAGGTTTCATCACTCTCAAATGCATTGGTATGCTGGCCTGCTGACTGGTTGTGGTACAAATGTTCGAAATTTAATTTCCTCATAAATAATTTAATATCAAGAATTATATTAGCTACATGTCCACCTTTAATCGGTACAAAGGTAAAACCTTTCTTAAAAAGGGAAAAAAAGTTTTCATCCACCTTCAAATCCATGTAGTTATAAATGTGAAAGTTATCTTTTGTAATCACAGTATTACACACAGGATCATTGTTAACTATGTTATCACAAACCTCCACTGGTGGGTCAAATGACCCCTCAACTATATTTAAGTTTAATTCCAAGAGCAGAAAAGTGTCATCACCACACACATTATCACACAGTAATCCATGACTTATCTGTAATACTGTCTCTCTCGGTATTGGGGATAGTTCCTTGTAACCTCTGCATAGGATGGTTGGGATGTTAAGTTCCGAACACTTTTGGACCTCCTTGGACCATCCATCCCTAAAGGGACATTGTTTACATTATAATTTTCATCATAATGGGTTTCATAGTGGGTTACACTCTCATGGTTCAACCCATTGTGGTGATCCATATGTTGTCTACCATGGTAAAACATGCCAGGGTTCTTTGCTCCCTACCCATTTTTTGGTTCCCCCCATAGGGTAAGCCCACCCTTGAGAGTACTCTCTGTTATCCCTCTCTAATTTGGATAGTTTCCTTTTGTAATTCTTAGAAACAATCTTATCAATGTTCTGCAGTACAATCAAATAGTCATGTTTATATTTTTCAACAGTAAAAAATATGTCTTTTTTTTCCAGCTCTTACCTACACTATCAAAGTAGCCATTCCTATTTTCAGTAACGTACTATAGTGAAAGGACAAATGGTAAGAGTTGCCAGGATGACATCCGAAAAGGAAGATTTTGTACAGGAGTTGGAGTATGTTCATTCCCTTTTTTTAGAAAGAGGGTACCCAGATGAATTGATCAGGCCTATCAAAGCACAAGTGTTACGAGGATGGGAGAATATGTATACACCCCCTACTCTATGGGGAATATAACTAAAGAACAAGGTTTGGTATCGGGTGCATTACCTGTTACACCATATTTGATGATGACCTACGGTCAAGATATATGGTGGATAAAAAAAAAAAACATAAATAGAGTATGGAAAGAATGCCCAACAGGTTAGACATTTTTAATAGACATTTGAAGTGCAGTTTCAAGAGAAACCTTAGTCTTAAGGAAATATTGGAAAAGAAGAGAGCTAGTGCTATTAATGGGACAATGGCCAAAATGAGGACATACAAGTGTGGAAGATATTCCCAGAGTATAAATGTAAGAGTTTCAAAATTTCCAGTATACTCTTCAGTCTTAAGACCTTTACATGCAGTAGTTGCTATTCCACAGGGGTCATGTTCCTTGCATAATGTAAATATTGCTGGGCATACTACATTGGTAAAACCGAACACACTTTGAGACAACGTGTGTATGAACATAATTATGATATTAACAGAAAGAGAGAATCTAATGCCCTGTTTCAACACAGTATGGCATGCACTCAAGTAGATTTTAAGTTTTGGGTCTTGGAAAAGGTGGTTCCTAGCAGTAGAGGTGGGGACTGGGAGAATATGTCAGAGTACAGGGAGATGATATGGCAGCTGAGATTAGATGCCTGTACTCCACCTGGTATAAATGACCACATATCACTTCTCCCTGCTCTAAAACTGCAGGTGTCCAAACTCAAAAGGGTTAAAAACTAAAAATCAAAAATAAATAAATTAATTGTTCTATAACTACACACTTGTATATTCATATACATTTATTCCATTTAATTACTGTTAACATTTATAAGGTTTTCCTTATGTAATGTGGTTTTCAATGTGCTTTTAGGGGAAGGTTCCTTGTGATTTTGTATGAGCATTTTTTATGTTTTACTAAGGTGTTTTATATTTACAAGTAGATATATATATATATATATATGTATACATACATACTTTTTAGTAATTTATAAGTTTTTTATTGTACAATACATTATAAAATTGATAGCAAAATTATAATATTTGATTTATGTAGGATGCAGTTTCTTAACAACTATAATACAAGCCCTGGTTTCTTGGTAACATCATCATGCATTTGAGTTGAGGTGGGACAGCCTTTATTGGAGCTCTGTGTGGCAAGGCTGTGATTTTGTCAGTGATTCAGACCAGCATTCATTTGTTTCAGCAGCCAAACATCCATTCTCCAGTTGGATGGATGATGTGAAGTTTGCCACTACTGTCTTTAGGAGTTCAAAATTGGCTTTGGAGAAGTTCTTCACTGTGGTTTCTTCATGGGGGGTGAGGGTGGGACTTGGATATCAATGGTGATTAACTTGTATTCGGATCTAACCAGGGAAGGGTTGATTACTGGTGTGGAGCAGTGGTCCCCCATGTTTTGTAATGACCAGGTCGAGAATGTTTCTAACTGTGGTGGGGGTGAGTATGAGTTGGTCCAAGGCATTGGAATTAATGAATTCCAGAAAACTTTCATCAAATGAGTTTTAACAGAAGTAATTGTCCCAGCTAATGGAGGGGTAGTTAAAGTCTCCCAGTATAAGGGCATTAGGTTGAACCTTAATGTTTTTCTGAGTGTTCAGGAATGTGGAGTGGGAGTCTTGGGACATTGTGGGAGATCTCCAGCAGGCTTCAACCTGGATTGCAGTTTTATCCAGTGTTTTTTGTACTTGAAGTATCTGTGATGCATTATGTTGGGCAACTAGTCTGGAGGTGTGCATATCTTTTATGAAGATGGATACACCACCACCTTTGGGACTTCGGTCCACACCTCCTTTAGGGCTTTGGTCCAGATTTAGGGGCCGAAAGGTGTGGTATGTATTGTAGCCTGGTAGTGCTGGGGTGGTCTTCAGAGCCTTGAACCAGGTCTCTGTTACTTCACAGATGTCGATGTCATCCTGTTTAAGGAGTGACTCGAGTGAGTGCAGTTTGAGATTTTGACTTCTAGCGTTGAGTAGCATAACCCTCAGGTTGTGCTTGCTTGCAGTTCTTATGGTGGTAAATTTGTTTTCAGGGCATTCCTAAAAAAGGCACTATAAGGGTGGTAAGTATCCAGAATCCCAGGGGTGACAGATGCAGGCCATCTCTGGCAAAGCACCGAGGTCTGTCAAAAATGTCGTCCTAGCAGACAGATACTGGATCTCCTTTGAATGACACCAGACACTTAGCCAATTGTTGAAGTCAATAATTTTCTGCTTGTACTGTAGTATAATTCTGGGCAACAGTAGGATGCTATTCATGGCTAGGGTCATACCTGCCTGGGCTACAAGATCCGAGAGCTCCTCCATGTCTCTTTTCATGTAGTCCAGGGAGGTACATCTTAGGTCATTCACACCAACATGGACAATGACAGAGTCATATTTGCAGTTGTTGTGGAGAGACCCAAGTGTGTGCATTATGTGGCGAATTCTGGCACCTGACAGGCAGCTGACTGTAACTTTCTCCTTATTCAACCTAGTGAGCAGACATCAGTGTGCCTTACTATTAAGTCACTTATAACTAGTGTATTGGGTAACATGTTTCGCCATAGTGGCTTAAGCTGAGTGGCACACTGTTTATGTGGGCTATGTGTCTTGTGAGTTATGTATGGATGAAATGGTTGCTTGCATTTCTGCTTTAGAGGTCTTTGTTGTTTGCGCATATTTTTATTCAGAGCCTCCACAAAGGTATGTGTGCGTTTTGTGTTACTTTATGAGAGGTGTGGTGGTATGTGATCTGGGGAGCTATGTGTTCTATGTGGTGTGATATATGTGTTAACCTTCTCCTCTTGACTGGCTAACCCAGTCTTGGTTGAAGAGAATGTAGCCTCTAGTTTGGCTAGGTAAGTGCATCTCTCACAAGTAGATGTGTTTGGAGGTAGGAGGAGAGGGTTGTCCGTGTACATGAGGCAATTGCTACATTGCCTCAGGATGTCTAGGTTCACCAGGTTAACAGAAGAAAGCATAGGGAACTGACCTTTAGGTGATCAATTATTTAAGTACTGAAGCTGTTTTTGCTTTCTTTTAAGTACTGAATCTGTTTTTGTTTACTTTATGGAAAGTTTTTAGCGCTACTAGCAGTGGATATGCTTACAATAAATGGCGCAAGAGATACTGAGCAAGTGCTAGATTTAAAGGTCTAATTTGAGCACTCTTAAATGAAAGCTAGCAAGAGCTAAGGGAAAATTTGAAGTGCAGACATTAAGGCACTGGTAATGGTTTACCCTAATTTAGCAGTGCTGCGTATCACGCAAACCCGCACATACACAGGTTTTTAGGTCAGAAAGTTGAAAGGGATAGGAGCAGCCCAAAATGGCCAATAAGATGCAATTCATGAGCTTGAAAAAACTCCTCTAGCAATAGATAGGCTGCTCAGAACTTACCACTCCCACTGATAAGCAGAAAGACTTCTTTCTATCTCAGCAAGGTCTGGCCAACTCAGAAAACCAAAATACAGTCCTGAAATCAGCACATCCGAGATCTGGACAATTCTAGTAAGAGAAAAAGGTGGGAAACAAGCAAGTAGATAGAATTGTTTTTTTTTTGTCAAAGAATGCAAAATATAGTAAATGCAATAATAAAATTCACGTTAAAGGCACAAAAAGGCTAGCACACTTGAGTGTGTAGCCTGCAACAGTAAATGCAGTTGAAAAAAACAATTCAGTAAAGTGCAGTAAGCAAAAATTAACATATTACAGTTAAATTGAATACAAAAGCTTGTAAAAACAGCATTGAGAATGAAGTCAGAAAATAATGACATACATTTCATCTGTGGATATCATCACCTTCAGAAAATTCATGCTAATGCAAAACCTGTTATTCCATCAACATACTAGGTTTGTAAGGGCAACATTTAAATATTGACCCTATTTTTGCCATTTTCTGCCTATGTTAATCATGGCTTTGTACAGATTTCTTGCTCTAAGAGGTAGTAAGTTATGCTAACTATTACATCACATACACAGATCTGTCTTCGTACTGTTCAATATTTTCCAGATGCTTTGTGTGACCTAAGACAACATTTGGAAACATTGCAAACTAAGGGCACAGTATAACTATCTGCACAGAAACGTAATAACCATCCATGTGTTTTCTCATAACCAACCTCAGCAACAATCAGTATAACCACGGGAATCGCCTTAATTCTACAACACATATGTACATGTAACTCAAAACAAAGGTGTAATATATAATATTGTGTGCTCCCTCATGGACACGTCTACATAGTTGTGCTCACAGGCTTGCACTGCAAAAGTCAAACATCCAAAATGCTCAATAAGGGACTTGTTTTGTTACACACCTATGGCTTCTAAGCAGTATATTACTGTTAGTGTACTAGCCTTAGATAACACTAAGTAGTGATGTGCCTATGCAGGTCTCCCAAGCTGGTGTTTCCTATATCCCTTGACCATGTCATGTACTATAACTTCACATGCAGACTTGCTACAAATCAGGCTTGTGTAGAGGCAATTGCATTAAAAACTTTGTTCTGTGGTCTGTGCACTTAGGTAGGGTTTGGTTCTCACTGTAGAAGTGTGTCTGTGTGTGTGTGTGTGTGTGTGTGTGTGTGTGTGTGTGTGTGTGTGTGTGTGTGTGTGTTTCTATAAAGAAGAGTAGGAGTGTCTATCCAACACTGCCATATCTAATGGCATAGTTTTTGCATTGTTTTTGTGTTTGAAAAAAAATCCATGTCTAGCAGTCCTCTAACCTTTTGTTCCCCACAGGGCCTGCTGATGTCATCTTCTATAAGATCACCTGCAGTCCTGTTAAAGTCAGACCCATGCTGTGGAGTATGCATTAGGTACTCTGTTTTTTAGTCTATAAACTTAGGTAGGGGCTCTAATCTCACAGCAGTCAACTTGGTGCATGTGTGTCTGTCTCCCTGACGAAGAGTGGGGTGTGTATCCAACATTTCCTTGGAAAGTAGCATGGTTTTGCAGTGTGTTTGTGCTTGCAAGAATCATCCATTTGTAGCAGCTCTGAAACTTCTTATCCCCCACAGGGCCTGCTGATGCCCTCTACTATTATATCACCTGCATTCCTATTAATGTCAGATCTGTGCTGTGGTGTGTGCATTAAGTATGTTGTCCTGTAATCTGTAAACTTAGATAGGTAGGGGTTCTAATTGCACTGCAGCCAACTTGGTGTGTGTGTGTGTGTGTGTGTGTGTGTGTGTGTGTGTGTGTGTGTGTGTGTGTGTGTGTGTGTGTGTGTGTGTGTGTGTTTGAGAGTGTGTGTTTGAGCTATTGGTGGACATTATACAGAGCATTTTACAGCAGCTTATGGGGCACCGTCCTCATGTCTTCAACAGACACTGCTGATGTGTGTGTGTGTTTGAGAGTGTGTGTTTGAGCTATTGGTGGACATTATACAGACCATTTTATAGCAGCCTATGGGGCACCATCCTCATGTCTTCAACAGACACTGCTGATGTCATCAGGTATATCATATTATTCAATATGTATTCCTCACAAAAGGCCATGGGTACACACTGGCCTAGCAGACAGGTAGATGTTACCTCATCCAATATAAGACAGACAACAGTGACATCCTATGCCTCCAGCTTGTGCCTTTCATGGACCGACTAAAATCCATGTCACTGTACTCTGTATCATATAGAATTCATAGCAGAGACTTATGCCTGGCCTGCAGAGCAACCCTAGACCCAAACCTAATGAACTTACTGCATATCCGTAAATCAAATGGGTCTAGGGCTACCCTTTCTAAGGACTTAAATATGGCCTGTGACTTAAATAGGATATGCTGGAGGGACAGATTTATCTCCCAGTGACTGCTACATCTTTGGAACAGGCTAACAATTCATGTGAAACAGAGCACCTCTATGACACTGTTCAGTCAGAACCTGGATGAGTGGATGGGACACCATAGATTCTTACTGAGGATAGCACCCACAACCCTCCTGGACATGGGTATTCCTCACTAAATGCAATCTTGGATATTGACTTGTGCCTCTTTGGTGTTACATTGGGTTGAAATGGCTAGGCTTAAAATGACCTCTGGGTCGATAGCCTAGTAATCGGTTTACTATCAAAATCATGAATTGCACAAAATAATCTGTTGATATGAGTGACTCATAACACTGATTATGGCAATGTAAGTAGGTTATTATGTCAAATATCATGCTGAATATTCAAATTCGGCATTACTCGGCATTCTGTTTCCCCTGCACCTTTTACAACAATAACTTCAGTTCTGTTTTTCAGCAGTATGAATGTACTGCACAACACTGAATTTCATGTTTTTGCAGAGGCAAGACCCCATGCAGCTGCACCCCCACACCCCTGCAAATTATATATTCCAATTCTGAGATCGGTCTACAGTGAGGAAAATGATACATTTCCCAATCTACACTGTACTGCAATCTCTATTTGGAACATCGACCACTTATCAGGGAATGCACAGTAGTATCTGCTGCACCTGACACTCGCAAACATAAAGGTCAACAATACATGATTCAGCCAACTGTCATTTGACATCTCCTGTTCAGTGAACCTTCATTCTGTATTTTGATAGTAAACCCTAATAATTCCCTATGATTCTATGATTCTATGATCCTATTGTATGCACAAATATCATGACATCTGTTTGCAATGGTGATGGACAAGTTGGCACAGGAGATCACACACAAGTCCCCATGGACTATGATGTTTGAAGATGATATTGTGATCTGTATTAAAAGTATGGAACATGTTTAGTAGACCCTGGAGAGGTGGTGTTATGCTATACAAAGGAGAGTAATGAACGATGTAAGGGCTAAGACAGAATATGTGTGTGTGAATGAGAGAAAGGATAGAGGAATGGTGAGACTGAAGGAAGTAGAGTTGGTGAAGGTGTATGATTTTAAATATTTGGCAGCAAAAGTTCAGAGTAATGCTGGATGTAGAAGGGAAGTGAAGAAGACAGTGCATGCTGGGCGGAGTGGGTGTAGAAGATTGTCAGGATTGATTTGTGACAGATGGGTACCAATAACACTGAAAGGGAAGATCTACAGGATTGTAGTGAGAACAGATGTGTTATATGGTTTGGAGAAGGTAATACTGACAAAAATACAAGAGTTATAACAGGAGCTGGCAGAGTTCCAAATGTTAGGATTTGCATTGGGTGTACTGAGGATGGAAAGGATTAGTAATTGATATATTACAGTGTCAAATCAGGTTGTACGGCTTGGAGACAAGGCCAGAGAGGTAAGATTGCATTACTTTGGACTTGTGCTTAGGAGGAATGAGAGTATATTTTGAGATGTCTGCTAAGGATGGAGCTGGCAGGTATGAGGAAAAGAAGAAGGCCTAAGTTAAGGTTCATGGATGTGGTGACCATGGACATGAAGGTAGTTAGTGTGACAGAACAAGATGCAGATGAAAGGAATAACTAGAAGCATATGATGTGCCGTGGTGACCCATGATGGTAGTAGTCAAAAGAATAAAGATTAAGATGACATCTGCTTCTGTAAAAATCCCACCTGTACACTTGTGGCAAAAGTGTACAGTAAGAGTATCTATATGAAGGTTATTGTTTCTGGTCCCAGTGTGAGCTTTAACAGTGTTTCTTTGCATTACCTGCTCTGTTCTGGTTTATGTGCAGAGGCCTTAACACTTTGCCCTTTTACATAAAAATACCAATGCACTTATTTCCAATACAGATGCTGCTGCATATCCTCAACAGCTCTAACTAGCTGTCATACCTTCTGTTACATAACAAGCAACAATGAAATCACTTACTGAACAATTACGGAACTATAGATTCACCTTATGAAGGACCTCCTAATGTACACCTCATAGGTTACTCCCCTGACAATACCACTCAGATCACATATACCCCTCATTTTAGCATTCTCTATGCAGATACCAGGTTCAAACCTCCTATCTTCTCCTATTGGCTTCCCTCTGTTTCCCCTGCAAGCCTAGTTGACATGATTTTTTTACTCAATGCATATTGTGCCTCACCTGGATAATTATAGGAGGACAAACTCACTTGCACAAACATAACTGGATTTTGCAAACAGAAATGGCATGGAAGAAATAGTGCATGACCCCACAAGGGTCTGTAATATGTCAGAGCTGTTCCTCAACAATATGAGTGAACAATGTAATGGCATGTGTATAGTGTCTGCACTGCTAATCCAACCATAAAACAGTATGTGTAGATTCTGGAACATGTAATGAACTCCCTAAATGAGGACTCAGGTTCAAAAACATCATCCAAGGTAGCTACACTCTCCTAAGGGATGGTATAATCAACTTCCAAGCTCAGGTTTCCACAAAGGACATCAACAGCTGTAATAAGTTACACGCTGATGCCATGTCTACACATCTGCACAAATGTATACACACAGCTGTGCCTGGTATGCTCAAAGACAGATCCGCCAGGAAATACAATCCATACTGGTGGATGTCATTACCACATTCTACAGTAAGTGAAATAAGTTGCTGCTTACAAACATAACATGTACAAAACAGTCCTGGAAGGCCACTCACCTCAGTGCTCCCAAACTAATGAGACAGTTTGAAAAAGCCTCATATAGCAACAATGATAATAATTTATGATGCATATCCAGGGACAACCATAAGCCTGTCTTGATTTACATCTGCAAACTGATATACATCACTCAAATGTATTTTGACCTAATTCTGGATGGTATTGCACACACTGACCCACTGTAAATTCCAAACCTGCTAGCAGACACAGGTAGCTGTAAAGTGTTCCCAATCACAACACCAAGCTTACTACATTTGTGCATCATCAACTCCAAACTGTGGTATCTACAAAGAGCAAGTCTTTGTTGCTCTCTCCAAGACTAGGAGCACAGTTTCTATGGGACCAGATGAAATTCTGGGCTGTGTTCTTCATGTGTTCAACAGTGAGCTACTCCACTAGGCACCATATTCAACCACAGTCTGAGTACTGCTGTTGTCCACACTGAATGGAATACAACAACCATTTTCCACCCACACAATGGAGGATAGGCAACATACAACTGGAATTATAGTCTCATAACTGTATTCCACTTTCACTGTAAGGCAATGGAAACAATCTGCATTTATTTATTATTTATCTGCAGTTTGTTTTCCAAGATAGTCCAATTGGGCCATAAAGAGCCTGTTTTCAATGGAGTCCTGGGGTATCTCAGACAAAAGGACATAGGTGACCTCCAAACAGTAGATCTGTTTCAGTTAGCTATTCTCAAGGGTAGCTTGTACCTGCAAAACCTGTGGGAAATCAAGACTGTGAGGGGAGACATAGACAAAGCTGTACACTCATCTTATCTTGACTTGGCCAACCCCTTCAGCCCAGTCCAACATTTGGTCTCAATGAGAAAGTAACCAAAGTGAATATCACACATTGTGTTATCAGATGGGTTGCAAATGGGATCACAGATCAACAACACTCAGTCAAAGTGGGAGAACTCACCTCAAGCAGCAGACCTGTCACCTGTGTGGTTACAGAAGTGTCAGTGCTGTCTCCCCTCTTGTTTGCCATATACATATCAAAAGTCCAAAACAAAACAGGATGTGTAACAAAACATATTTGTGCCACTAATGACTGCTGACAAAGCCATGGGTATTATAACAACTGCACAAACATGCATCACTTTACTCTGTGTTAATAAATGTTCCTGCTCATTAAAAAATAACCCAGAGTACAGTATTCCCAAATTCTGCATCAGTATATCTTGGAACACATGTTGACTGCAAACAGTGTGTACTGTGGGGAGGAAGGCATTCTACATCTTACATCCAATTAGGAAACGCATTACATGGAGAACAATTAATGTTATCAATCCCCTGTACTCATTCATCATCAGCCCTGTTAATGAATACAATCGTACCTTTGATATGTATTGTCCCAGACACCTGCAGCAAGTTGGCAGACCTCAGACATCTCTGAGTAATAAAACAACAGAGTGTCTCCAACATGTGTCTTTTGTGGGCAGAATGAAGTAACTGTCACTGTATGCAGTATTATATATATAGCTTTTCTCAGGGCAAGTAAATGCTTGCCTAACATGTAATGTAAACACACTGGATTATGTAAAAAAACATCTAGGTGGGGGGGGCTGCACCCCCACCCCCCAACTGTATATACCAAATCCAGGATCACACTACAGTGGGTAAAGGGGCATATTTCCACATGCCGGGTAAGTGTTTACTTGCCCTGAGAAAAATTGGCCATTCGGGATTGTAAATCTTGATTATTTTCACCTCTGCATCCTGAAGTTTGGTTTGTGGGATTCTTGATTTGGAAGGGGATCTATGCATAGGCATACTAGCTGTGTCTGGCAATCCTGACGGTGGGTACTGGATGTTAACTTCTGTGTCAGTTTCAGCCTCTGCAACCCTAGCCTGTGCCTCACTTTGGCTATCATCACTATCAGACTCTGATGAGACACTGACACCAGGTGGTGCAGGGGACACAGAACTACTTCCATGTTCACCTGTGATAAAAAGAAAAACAGGATGACATTAATACCTGCACTACAATGCTGCAATATATGTTAAGCAATTTACAGTGCTGTCACTATTACAGACAAGTAAACCTGTCAAACAAGTGTGGACAAAGCCATAACTAGTTGATGGACAAAGGCTCAAGAATAGGGACAAATGTAACATAATATGCTCCTAGCTGATGGAATAACAGGTTTTGCTTCATTATGACATATCAAAAGGATACACAGTTTGAATGCGAGCTCTGTGTCATATTATTTAGTGTTTGCAATCATTAATGACTTGTCAGTAATCTGCTAGTCAATTACAATGATCTTAAATATGAACCCGAAAGATGAGTACAAAATCTTGACATTCAGCTAAAATTTGTGCAGTGGACAGGTATGCAGACAGTATTGCAATACTTACAGCAGGCCTGAGAGGACAGTGTAGCAGATATGTGGGAATATGTATATATATATATATATATATATATATATATATATATATATATATATATATATATATATATATATATATATATATATATATATATATATATATATATAGAGACACACACACACACACACACACACACACACACACACACACACACACACACACACACACACACACACACAAAAGTAAACAAAAACATAATGGCAATAGCACCACACATTTAACAGTACAACAGGGTTAATAGTTTTACTCATTTATATGTATGATCAAATAAATGTTATCAGGAATTTGGCTGACAATCTTAAAATAAGCATAAAACTACAGCTATCTGAAATACCTCAATCCAACACACATACGGATTGACACAACTATATACACTTATGACAGAATGCAGTACTATTTTAATGATGATGATGTAACAAAGCATACCTGGCAGCCCCACATGTGATGCAGGAGTGGCACCCACATCCAGAACATATTGGATTACTGGAAGCTGTCCTGTATGGAGATGTGTGTCAGGAATTCCTCTGTGGCAATTAAAGGACTTGAACACTGCAACTATCTTGATTACTCCACACCAAAAAAACAACCTGCCCCACATTAAAACTATATATACTATTACAGAATGAATGCAACTATATTCTGCTGATGATCTAACAAAGCCTACCTGGATGGTCCTTTGGAGTCACAAGAGTGGCACTCATATCAAGGATATACTGGCTGTTGGGCTGCTGGGAGCTTTACTGAGTGGCAATATTTGCCAGGAATTCTTCTGTGGCACTGAGGGCTTCTTGGGCTGCAGGCCAACCACTGGTGATCTGATGATCATGTGACACTTAGCTTCATGCCTCCTGGAAGCATGGATCATATCAGTAGCTCTGTCATAAACCTGCTCATATGTATGTCTCTGTCAACCCAGCCACTGGGGATGCAAAAGCCAGTGCATTTCTTTGTGTCGGTCCCAAACCCAGATAAATGGTGTGGGTTGAGTCAGGAAGGGCATCCGACATAAAACGTCTGCCAAATTACTTATGCGGAGAACATTTCACATTTTCATACCGGATCGGTCGAGGCCCGGGTTAATAACGACCGCCACCAGTACTGTTAGCCAATAGGGTGCTGGTGGAAATTGGGCTACTGTTGGCCAAAGGAGAAGAGGAGGGGGAAGGCATGCCCGAAGGCAGGAAGAGATGAGGAAGGTTAGGAGTGTAGTAGTGAGAGTAGGAACTTTGAATGTTGGCAGTATGACTGGTATAGGGAGAGAGTTAGCTGATATGATAGTAGGCACAGAGAGATCGTTATTAGCTGCTGCTGCTTTTTGAATACATCTATCTGTAATACAGGGTGAAGACACTGCTGTTGCTGGCAATAGCCATACACAAAGAAGGTGAAAAGTTTGCAGGGTACGTAGACACTGGAGGAACTGAGCAACCTCTCTCAGCATTGACGCAGAGATGGAGACAGGTGCAGAAAACCATCCAAGTGGAAAGTAAAGTATGTGTTTAAATGCTATTCGTAGTCACTGGGACATTTCACAGACTAGCGGGGAGCATGCTTGGTGTGTTACAGGCATCACCTTCTACGATCTTCAAAACATTACTGCATGATATGCTACAACATGGCAAATTTAAATATTAATTCTGAGTATATTTTCAGAAGAATGTTACAATTTTAATATGTATTACATTACTCCAAGTAAATTCCTGCCTTACATTGGGGTCATATACACAAGACAACAAGAAATGGGGACCAGGATAAGGTCTACATTAACCATGAGGTGTACAACTCAAACTGCTAAGTCATGTTTAATGGCATGTATACCATCTGCCATATGTGTGCTGGCAAACCTGCCAGTTAACATGAATCCCATATGTGCCCCATCGCCCAGCTGCTCCAGATGTGTGCTATGGGGGATATCTCACAGGCTCGCATAGGAGGTGGATGCATTTGTTCCCCACCCATAAAATAACAGTCAGTGCTTGTTTATGGCTTTACTTATTTCCCAACTGCATAACATATTCCCAGTTAATATCCTTAAACATTGTAAAGGCAATAATACAGAACTGTTTTAATACACTCTCTGTAACACAGTACTGATCAGATGATTGCTGACTGACCAAGGAACATAGCATGTTAAGACAGTGTTGTATATTTGAAAGCAAGAATCATAACAACCTGCGTAAGGATTAAGTGCAGTATTTCCCAAGTTAAACATGTATCTAAGTGTACATCTAACATGTACTATTTCAGTATAAATGTACATTCCCTTTTTAAGTTGCTTGTGTACTGAATGAGTGTTACTGCTTGCTAGAGTGGTATATGTGAGAACAATAGCTTTAAGACACCTATCCATTGCTCTGAATCTACATTGCACGTTGGTCTAGATTGCACATATATATAGGCATATTCCGTGTGTACTAACAAATTGTACTGTATATTTCATAAGTTGATTTCTTTTTCTGAATGTTATCACTTTTTTCTTCCATTTTTGAGCATTTATGAACTTTACAATGAATACAAATGTAGCCACACCTTATGTAGCTTCTGTGGTGCAAGGAGTTGTGTCACATTTAAGTTCACATGGCCCTGGGTTCAAATACAAGTATTTTACCCATGTTTTTTGTAATGTGTCCTTGTAATAGCTAGCAATGCAATGAATTATGGTTACTTATATCTTCACTCTTGTTGTGGGAACAACTGTGAGTATAGGACTGCCTTAGGGGTCCAGGGTTCTAATACCACAGGATCCTGTAATTTTTAATGGTGCCCTACTTCACATGATAAATTATAGTACTTGGCCTTGTATTTCCTATATCATAATTATTGTCCTGATGGATGAGCCTGTCATATTATGTGAGTTGCATCATTTTTTATTAATATCTGCATTATTTCACATATTGTGCTTATTTAGCTTTGGGTAAACACGTTGCCTGTGTTTGCTTGATACTAAGCAGCTTGCAGCATTTTCAAATGTTGCAGATTGCAATGTTCTGCATTCTGAGTATCTGTTATAACTGTAATTGGTGAGAAAACATATTATACATTGGTGCTCATCTGCATTACACATGGCTGGCATTCAGGGTGATGTTTTGAGATTTTGTTCTCAAATGTGGGGGGTGTGCAGGAGTCCAAAGTATTTGTTAGACTCCTAGTGAATGATTATGGTCCCCAGCTGTTGCAAGAGCACTATCATGGATCTGATGGCCCAGGATTTGTCCACTGTTACTGGTAGCCCCTGCACTGGTGAACAGTGTAGAAATCAATCAAGACCTCAGGATGAGGAAGAAGGATACCCTAAATAATTGGATCAATTAATGTAGGACTGACAGCATTCTGCAGATGTTTGAGTGTCACAGGCACTGCTTGAATGATGAAGTAGCTGCATCTGTTTCTGATTGCTGACCTTAATGTATTTATATATTCCCCACAGCTAATTCGGAGAGAATACAAAATGTGCAAGCCTATGAGGGAAGACTGAGAAGGATGAGAGATGCAAGTGGTATGTATGCTTCAAAACAGTAGTACTGTTATTTTAGCATTAGGAGTGAATGCAGCTTATTGTGCTAAACATCTGTATCACTGTGAGTGTGCATTTGACCATTTTAGCACAATATTATGGATACATTAGTATGTTTAGTAAAACATCACTCTGGTATTAGATGGTAGGCAGGGGTTGCATTTAGAAAACCGCACTTCCAAACTATATAGTACGTGTTTAAGTTGACATAAATATTGCAATGTAAATGATGGCCTATACCCTAGGGACACCAACAGCATGCTGTAGATTGTTATCATTAGAACCTGTATCTATAACAGTGTAAAAGAAAAGAGTGATAGCATTATGCTGTAGTCCAAATGGAAAGTACAATATTACATTAGTCACTGCTTTTAGTTTGAATAACACACTCCCCAAATTTAAGGGCAGGTCTTTACAATAATGTTTTAGCATGTCATCAATAAAATTGAGCAGTGTTATGTATTCATAATGATAGCAGTGGAAGTGCAGACCTCTATACCTGTGCCTCAGATGGCCTGCTGTCAAATGTAAACATTGTACATGCAACATGCATATGTTCAATATATGTAACCATGGGTGATTGCTGGATGCAATCTGATCTGTAGTATAGTGTGTCTGTGTTAGCAACAGGGTAGTATTCAATGTAATAAAGGTATTTATTAGCATTTGTTATTCTTATAAGTAAACTGTAATAGAAAATAGTACATTATTTGTAGAAAGATTTGCATATTATCTGTGCTAATGTTCTTTTTCTTTTTCTCTCACCCTACCCCTTCTCTTATTTTTTTATTGTCATCATTATATTATGTAGCTAATCATAGTTTCCATTATAATAATTATTTTGTATTACTTATGTATCTGTACTTCCGCGGTAGTGCTGTTACCTCACAGCAAGATGTTCTCCCGTTCGATTCTCGGCTTGGGTTAGGAGTGCCTTCTGTGTGGAGTCTGCATGTCCTCCCCACGGTCGAGTGGGCGTTCGAAAGACATGAGTTGAATGGGCGTGCCTTCGTTGAAGGTTGGGTGTCGGGCTGGCAGCTCGACACCATAAAAACCAACTGCCAATCATTAGCGGACCGGAGTTCTGCTGTGGCGACCCCTAAATGGGAAAAGCCAAAGGACAAACAAACTTATGTATTGTTTTTTATGTAAATGTTATTTTGTACATTATTTTGTATTCTGTTTATTTCATTACTAGATTTTAATTTTATTTATTACAACAACACAGCAGGGTAGGATAGTTCCCCCTGGAATACTTACACTCCCTCCACTGGCTACAGCACCAAGGCCCAGCACTTCTGAGCTGCAGCCGGGCTGCACACACCTGTTACCCCCTGCCCTACCTGCACCCTCAGGTAGTTCTGCCCTAGATGGTAGGCCTGTGGTTCCCTCTTCGAGCAGAGGCAGGGTGGTGATTTTGACACCAGAGCTGAACTGACAGGTTTGGTGTGTAGGACTGTGTGCAACACAACTGCTATACAGCTATGCTGAGTGGAGACACTGGTATCCATCGTCATACTTAACAACACAATGAGATGCAGATGTCAGACACATTAGCCATTGGATCAGTGAGGTGATAGTGATGACAATCCATTGGGTGTTGACTTGTCACCAAACATGAGGTCTATAGGCTTGCTATTTCAAAACCCCCATGCCATCCAAGGTGTTCAACCCCCACTTCACTAACCTGGACTTTGTCTTGTATGTCTTGTATGTCTGCAAATGCTTCCTCAACTTCCCAGCTTGCCTGCCTCAGACTTGCCTATGTCCCTAACTGTCCCTAAAAACTAAATAAATAAATAAATACCGTCCCATACACAGCTTTCCATTTCACAGATGTGTCTACTTGACACACCTAATTTGGTCCAATTGGCTTCCCAATGCAATTATGTTGTTATCACCCCTATCTCTGGAGATGATAGTCCAAATACAGCTAAAAATAGGTACATGTGCCCAGTTGTTATTGCTTAAGCAACGGATAGCTATTGTTCTTCTCTACAACCTTCCTGCATATTCCTACCTTTACTTTGTTTTTCCCCCTGCTTGTTCCCCATTTCATCACTTTCCTTTCATCTCCTTTCCTTTAAAGAAGTATTGCATGATGGTGCACAATACGTAGCATCGTGCCATAATGATAAATAGGAGCTTATTCACTTTTATTGGATATCTTCTGCAATATATCATTATGTTCTCCACCCTACTTGCTCTCCATTTCAGTACTTCCCTACCTCCCCATTTTTATTTTACAATACATTTTACACTCAATGGTGCACATTATGTATAAAGGCTCTAATGTGAGAAAGTATGTTGCTGTATTTCAGATGCTCATATGCACTTGTAAAACTACAACCTACAACACTATTCTGACCCGCCAACACATATGCAAAGAAACAAATGACGGAATTACATGATGGTATTTTCAAACCTGGTACCATCTGGACCCCAAATGTGGAGCATGATTATGCTTTAATGAGCTAAACCCATGACCACACTCCACAACAGAGATAATGAAGCAACAGGTATATATGTATAGGTATGGGTACATACCAAGTTACAGTTTGTGTTGAGTATCCTAGAAAATACTTGATACTCAACTTACTGTGTGGCCCTGTGTGTTAAAGTACTGATATGTTCCTTTTATATGAAGCCTATGGTACTGGCTTCCATTATAGATGTGTTATCATTTCTGCACATTGATGCACGGTGCAAAATAGCCCACAGAAATCGGGAAGATTTTACAGAGAAAGCAGGGTGAAGGTTCCAGTTGTTCATTTGAAGCAGGCTATAAGCATTTAAATGTGAAACAGCAAGTGCTTCCTGCCAATCTCACTTATCGAGAGGGCAACCATAGAAATTTTGATATATATGAAAATGTGCATGGCGCTTAGCATACACACACACACACACACACACACACACACACACACACACACACACACACACACACATTGAAACAACTGCATTGGTTTGTGTGATGCTAATTGATGTACACCTTTTGTAAATGTATATGAAAATAACTTACAAAAAGTGCTGTTCTATGATGTTTCTATTTGTATAAGCTACAATCACACAACTGTATAAATAAAGTATGCATGACCTGGATTAGAACCCCAGGCCATCTGCACTGCAGTCTAACACTGTACACATGTCCCCACATGCGTTTTACAGCTGCTATTTAAGGAAATAAATTGATATTCATGCAACAGCTGTTATTCTATCGCTTACCTAAGTTTGATATAGTAATATTTACAAATGTCACTTTACTGATGTCCCTGTGTCCCTGCATTGTGTATGGCTTTATCCAGATGTATTTGTCTGTGAACTTGACAAGTTTATGCATATTACTGAATTAATATTTTCTCACACTTGCTGCGATGCGCACTATTGTGCAAACATGCTTACTTGGGAATATGTGACAATTACTACTGATTGTTTAGAATACATCTGCTAATTAAATGACTCTGTGGCTTGATGGGTTAATGCATTGTTATCAAAGTCCAATGGTACGGGGTTCAAGATAGAGTGTCAGCATAAGTTTTAAAAGTGTGTAATAATTCTTTAAAGAAAAGAAAAGGTGATGATAAGAAAGTGGTGAAATGGGGAGAAAGCAGGGGGAAAACAAAGTGAGAGGAAGGTAGGAATGTGCAGGAAAGGTGTAGGGAAGAACTATAGCTATTCATTTCTTCAACAGTAACAACCGGGCACATGTACACATTTTTAGCTGCATTTGGACTGTCAACTCCACAGTCACTGGAGCAAGTAGGGGGAAAACAAAGTGAAAGGAAGGTAGGAATGTGCAGGAACGGTGCAGGGAAGAACCATAGCTATCCATTTCTTAAACAGTAATAACTGGGCACATGTACACATTTTTAGCTGTGTTTGGACTGTGACCTCCAGAGTCACCTCCAGAGAGAGGGATGGCAACATAATCACATTGTGAAGCCAACTGGACCAAATTAGGTGTATTAAGTAGACACATTTGTGAAATGGAGAGCTATGTATGGGACAATACTTTTTTTAGGGGCAGGTGCCTTTTTTTAAAGGAGAGAGTAGAATGTTGTGGGAGGGACATAGGCAAGTCTGGGACAGGCAAGTTGGGAAGGTGAAGAAGCATTTGCAGACAGACAAGACATACAAGACAAGGACATGGTTGGTGAAAGAGACAAGGGAGGGTGAACACCTTGGTTGGGGTGGAGGTATTGAAGTCCCATGAATGTTAGCATGGTAACAATGTGACTGAATTCCTCACCCATTGGACTGTCAGGACTGTTCCATCACTGCTCCACTGGTTGCAGTGACAGATGTCTTTGTCTACTGCCAGTCTGCCGTACAAGGATGGACTGCATGTCCTCCATCTGGCATAGGCATGTGCCCATGGTCTGGTACACAATCCTATGCACTACATCTGGCAACACCACATGGGTGTTGTATGTAGCCCATCTGTCTCTGCTCCCACAGGGGACCACACACCTGGCCCCTGGGGCAGATCTATATGAGGGTCCAGGTAGGACAGGAACAGCAGGGGGTGCCACCAGATGGCTGTCCAGAAGTGCTGGGCCTTGGTGCTGCAGCCAGTGGAATGAGTGTAGGTGGATCACCAGGAACAGGCCTATCCTACTGTACTGTAGTAATAACATAAACAAAAAAAACAAAAATGAAATAAAACATGAAACAAAATTAATCAAAGATTTTAAAAAAGAAAAAAAAAACTTTATAAAAAGTGTTAAATAATAATACAGGCAGAATGATAAATAATAAAAATGGAAAAGTATTTATCAACAACAGAAGATAAAATTACACATAATGAACAAAACATAAAAAATAATACAAAATGATATAATAAGGTGAAATGTGATTAAATAAATACCATTATAATAATGATAACAAAGAAATCATAATAAAAATAAGTAATCCAGAAATAACAAAAGAGATATGGGGTGGAGTGAGAAAAAAAAAAGAGAACATTTGCAACTTCACACATTATACAACAAGCTTTCAAAATTAACTTTACTGTATTCTGTTACAGTTTACTTTAAACAATAACAACTGCTAAGAAATTCCTTTACTACTTGGACTACATGTACAGTGCTTACACATGACAGCAGGCCATCACAGTCACAGGTCCGGAGGTCTGCACTTCAACTGCTATAATGATAAATACATAACAGTACTGTATTTTTGTTGATGTAAATCTAACACAGTATTGTAATAAGATTTTTTTTTACACTTGGGGAGTGTATTATTAGAACCCACAAACCGTGTCTACTGTAATACTATACTTTTCCATTGGAATACAAGATAATGCAAACTCCCTTTCATTTTACACTTTATACACTCATGGTCACTGTTATCTAGGAATGTGCAACTGTTGCTTTACATTTTAGAACACACCTCTCCACCTTTTAGAGCAGGATATCTTGACATATCTTAAAATATTGGGTGTACAACAACCATAATTAGGAACATTTTTCAAATATTGCTAGTATACACATGGATACTGAATTTTGGTAGTCATTTATTTATTGATTTTGATATAAAGTATTTGCCAGATAGCTATAAATCCTACAATGACCACAGCAAAGCACTAATCATTAAATCTGGGTTTTCAGCAGATAGAAGTAGTATTAAAAGCTATGCCACAGTGTAATGCATGCATACTTGCTTTTACTGTTCAGATATGCATTCCAAATTCATAACAATGCATGATATAGCACCTAATCAATCTATAATTATTAATGCTGCAATCAGAGTGCTTTATATAATTATCCTTATTTACCACATGCTTCTCTCATCCTTGCCAATTACCTAGCATGGGACCTCACATTCGAGGCCTTCTCTTCTGCAGCTATGGAAAAAGGAAAAAGAAAAAAGCATTATGAATACAAGTGTTTACTATAGTCAGCTTGAGTATTTTCAGGTAATACATGTAAAGCATACTCACACATCATCACGGTGTTCATCCCGGTAATCCCTTATCCAATGATCAAGTGTTTCCCTCTTTCCCCTATGAAGGTCATTATAGTGGTGGTGATGATATTGTGTGGGAGATACCAGTCGTACTGTCAAGAGCCCTTGCCAAACTATCCCAGGCTTCAGATTTGTAATGGGAGCCAGTATAGTCTTCCTGCAACAGGCATGGGCCATAATTCCTAACCAGGAGCCCAATAAAAACCTTGGAATCCTGGACACCCCAGCTCTGTCCACTAAATCGCACACCCTCACCTGCATCAGACATTGCTGCACAAGTCAAACCTCAATGTATAAAGTGCAATTCCCAGTAATTCCCCTTTAAGTACCATGTTTTCCCACCAAATGCGCTTACTGAGAGTGTGCACTGTCTGGATTTTGATTCATTTGAAAAAGGTGATTGCCGCTTACCATCGCAGAAACCTATTACTGTGCAATGCTAAACAGCACACAACTTTTTCAAACATATCACCAAAAACACTTAACCAATACAATTCTGTGTTTACTCCCTTACAGTACCACTTTATTTGGATAAGCTGCAATGTTACACCATGATAAGAAAAGTTTGCATACCCTGCAGTAGAACCCAAGATCATGTGCATTCTAGTCCAACACTTAACCCATGTCACCATGAGGGTAGTGACTCAATGTAGTTTTAGTAGTTATTGCTAACCTCATGGTATGAGCGTAGCTCAGTTCCACTTACTAGGTTTGCACATTGACAGCATTATGCATTGATATTAATTGAAAGCATCTAGTTTCTAGTTTAGATGTCTGCATCATGTGTGATACATGAAAGGTCCCACTGTACAAACAAGGAAAGCATCGCCAAGCACTGTGGTACATCACACAAACATGGGGAAAACAAAAAAAAGGAGAAAAGCCAAATACAGAGATATAATTACCTCTGGCAGGTTTAACAGGGTTTTGGCTTATATTTTTGAGGTGTTCCCCATAAAATTTGTGGTTTTCATATAATCATTCAGGATGAATGGAAATATTTTTTTGAATGGTATTTACGTTTAGGAAGTCATACTCTCTAGAATGTGCATTATGGGAGTGGATCATTGGTGCTGTACAAGGCATTAT
The DNA here is from genome assembly GCF_019279795.1 of Protopterus annectens. NCBI lineage: Eukaryota > Metazoa > Chordata > Ceratodontiformes > Protopteridae > Protopterus > Protopterus annectens. The sequence continues at coordinate 368,883,941 of NC_056728.1, read as the reverse complement.
CCATGTTCTTCTATGCGGTTTCACGACCAATACAACTGGGACATGCCAAAAAACCTCATTTAGGCACGATGTGCATCATAAATATGCATTGATGTTGCCGACAACACTTTGCAGCCATGTACATGGATATACTCTGTGTAGACTCTACAAGAAGCTTAAACAGAGTTTATTGAATCCTGGGGTATATGTCATGGCATAGTTTATGATTGTTGAAATCTGTTTGATTTTGTTACATATTGTTTGCTTCTTTATTTCAGTGGGGTTATTTAGTGCACTATCTTAGGCAGTAAAAGCATGCTTTACTTAATTAAGACAAGTTGGATGTGGGAGGCTTTTATCCTTTCATGTTTTGTTTGTAGCATTTTGGCTTGATGTATCAGTTGTAATGGAGTGCGTGTTTATGTTAGTGGCATCTCACTTTTGTGGCAGGTTGATTTATTATAGGGTTAAAGTTTGGAGGCTGACTACAGGAAATTTAGTCAAATTTTGTTTTGTGTTATAGTGGGGGATGAGAACTGGTTAAATGGTATTACATAATTAATTGCGTGGTGGTATCTTGGGTACAATGATTTTATAAAAAAGTTGTAATGTTAGTATCAAACTTTATTAAGTTTAGGAATGGCATTTTGGGTAACCTGTAGTATATAATGTTTACCTCAGCATTTGATTATTAGGTTGCACACATCCTTGGTTTTGGCAGAGTGTTTTTTTGTGTAGGACATGTCATGGCATTCTGAAACCCCCACAGCAGCTTAGCTAGGTTTAGTCACAGTGGCATTTTTCAAGTAAGGATAAGTAGAGAAATATCCTCAGGGCTATACATTCTAGAACCTCGCAGCAGTACAGCATCCAAACATCCCACCTTTTAAAATAACTGCAACTTTGTATGGCTATTAGTTGATCATATCCCCCCTTTCTCTGTGTATTCTTCTCTATGCTAATTCTTTCTGTCTTTCAGGTTCAGCCACAGTGCAGTCCATTAAAAAGAGACGGTTGTTTTTATTGCAGGCAGCACAAAGCTTGCTAATTGATTTAGAAACAGTGGGGATGGTTGAAAAGAGCCTGAATTCCAGGAGGAGACCTTCACTATTTTTGGAGAAAGGCACAACTGAGGGACCAGTTCCAGCTAAAAAGGCTCTGAAAAAGACAGTCAGAGATGCTTCCAGCCAAAAGGTCACCCTTTCCTTCTCATCCTACAGAAGCGAAAGGTAATGTCTATGTAGGGGTTACAGGGCTTTACATTTGTGGTAGGGATCAATGTGCTGATAAATGTTTAGAGGATTTTATACATTTCTTGCCTGAAGAGGGTAAAATTAGGATGTTTGACTTAGCCTTAGAGAGAAACTTCACTGCCTGCACTACTGGTACTGATATTGACCAGGAGGTGCAGTTACCTTTACCCAACTTGCATAGGGGATCTGAGGAGATCATGGGATCAGAGAAGGTGGTTCTACCCCATTTGGATGAGTGAATCTCCCAATACTTGTCGCCATGGTTCTCCTTGGCTTCACATATTCCAAATCACCTGGCAATCATATCACAGCACAGTTTCCCTCTAAGGTCAAAGATAATATTATAAAAGGGGAGTTTGTAGATATCTTCAATCTAGTGTATAATAAGGGTATAAAGTAAATACTGTATGCTGATAACATGTCCAACAAGGACTTGATGGCACCCTTTGTGGCCATCAGGAAGAATGTGTCAGTCTGGTGAACACTGGTGAAGAACTGGGATACTTGGTCTCTGGGTTTGTGGTATTTATGGGTGTAATCATTCATAAGGATCCCACCTAAGCACTGACTTTATTAGCTTACTCTGTAGCCATAAGGGGAAGCCCACTATGTGAAAGGGGGTTTGGGGTGGTTGAAATATTATCAGTGCTTCAGAAAGCTGAAAGCCCTTGATAGTTACCTCAGGTGGGAGTCAAGACACCCTAACATATGGCTTAGTGCCATGATGGACAAGGAGGTGCCTATGGGTATTAAGGGAGGGGCTGCTAATACAGAAGCTACAAGGTTTTGCTGGGCATTCAATAAGGGCAAATATGTCTGGCCTACTTGCAAATATACCCAACTATGCTCAGGGTGTGGGATGGGTCATCCTATTTCCAGGTGTTGGGGCTTGTTGCCTAAGGACAGGTAGACTTCTTCTACATCTCAGACAGCTAGAGAGATTGGTAAGGGGTGCAAAACTTCCTTTTCTGCCAAGTCACCTTTTTGTGGACACAAGGCCACTTTGGTAGGGGACTTGTATGTGCCAGACCAGGTTTATTCCCTCATTTCTCTAGATAAGTTATCCTGCTTGCTGTCATATTACCTGGTTCAATGGGTAGCAGCCACACTTATTAAAGGTTTTTCCATAGGCTTTCCAATCCACTCCATAGCCCCATTAGATTCCAAATTATTTAACAATTTGTCATCCATCAAAGGACACAAAGACATTGCTGCTAGGTTAATAGAGAAAGAGCAATGAGCTGGCAGGATATTGGGCCCCTTTTCATCACCTCCATGTTTTTATTTAAAATTTCCCCTATTAACATAGTTCCCAAGAAACAGAAGGGTGAGCTCAGACTGATTCATCACTTACCTAACCCAGTGATGGGTCCAGTGAATGATATTATTGACACCAAACTGACCAAAGTACACTACTCTTCGTTGGAACAGGTGTCAGAGGTTATTATGGGCTGTATGGATCCCTGGCTTTGTAAGATGGATATTCAGTCTGCTTTCTGACTTCTTCCTGTGAGACAAAAGGATTGGCCTTATTTAGGTTTTCAGTTCAATGTAAAGATATTTTTTGAAACTGTAATGCTAATTGGGTTTGCTGTGGCTAGTGCAACATTCAAACTATTTAGCATAGCTTTACATTGGTGCTGGCAAAAACAGGTAGACTACCTAAATGATTTTTTGATAGTGGGGAGGGTCAGGATGTTTCTTTAGAAGGGATGTCTATTTTCAAGCAGCTTTGTAATGAGTTGGAGGTACCCCTGGCTGATGACAAGTCAGAGGGAACAAGTTGAGTCCTGACTTTTTTGGGGTTTGGAAATAGACAACACTGATAACTCCTTCAACCTTCTTCTGCCCAGACTTCAACAAGTCCAGCAGTTACTTTGGAGATTCTGGCATTCCAGCAAAGTAGAGATGGGAGACATCATGCAGTTAACACAGTTTGTTGAACTTTGCCTGTAAGGCAGTTTCTGTAGGCAGAATCTTCTTATGGTCCTTATCTCACTTGTTGAAAGGTACTAGGCCCAAGCACCACCTGGTCCAGCTGACCAGACAAGATACAGAGGACCTTTGGTTATGGCTTACATTTTTGAGTCAGTTTAATGAAGTTTCTTTTTCGCAGTCCCCACAGATCACAGCCACCAATCTTGAGAGCTTTTTACTGATGCAGCTCAGTGGTGCTGGCATGGGGGATTATTTTATGGGTAGTTGGTTTGTTGAAATGTAGCTGAAAATTTGGACCATGAAGAGGAGGAGGGATATCACATTTTTAGAATTTTTTTCCATTTGGGTGGCAGTATTGGTAGTGTGATGTTATGAGGTAGTGTCATCTGTGCCAGGGAGAGTAGGGCAGTACATGTGTATAAATCCCAGCATTGCTAGCTGAGTTTCTTAAATGTTATTTGACTATCACACTGATTTGTACAGATATTTGAATTAAAATGTATTTGTAAAGTTACTTGTGTTAAAAAATGGATCAACAGTAGGTCCTGCTGGGCAGAAAGAATGTATGCACATATATTATGTTGAATTGTTGTAGCTGACCAAACGTGTATATTTTATCAGAGAACCCTGGAAGGGTGGAAAGTTTGAAACTGTGTTATAGCTTTCAGATGCCACAGATCTTAGCAAAGATCTGTGTGTGCATTGCACCAGAGTCAGGTGACCAGAGGTGATGTCATCCTCTAACCAGCAACTGGTTTCTTTGGAAATCTCACAGCAACACTTTAGAATATGATGGGAGAGATTTCCGACAGGATATATATCTCACACATCCATAGAGACAAGGAGAGCCATCATCTGTTTTTTGCTGTGGTAAGACACTCAACACATCAGCTTGCCTTGCTTTAGTGAGTAGTCAGGGAACAGTAATTATTTAGTTAGTCAGAGACATTTAGTGAGAATAGTTTAGTATTGTTTTCTGCATCTCTGAGAAACTATCCAACTATATTATTTTTATATCTGTGTAGTTGAAGCTCTGTTGTTTATTATATCTATTATTCTCCTTTTTTCTGTTTTGTACCAAATTATTACCCAAAGTTTGTATACTATCTTAGAAGATGGAAGACAGGCCACTGCTAAGAGAGACACATCCTCTGACATAACCTCTAACATAACCATTGTGAAGCCTGCAGTGATTAAACAGGAGCAGTACTTGCTTGGGCAGTCCACACCAGTCAGAGATTTAGGAAGGACCCCATTCCAAATACCTTTGGCCAGGTTTCACCTTGACTGAATGGGTCAAAAAAGAAACAAGCAGGTAGATGTGTTTGAGGATATCAATGCAGATGTCTTGATAGGGAATGATTTGATAATGCAGTACTTTGTGTGCATGCAGTTACATGCAGTCAGGCTTGGAGACAGGCGTGTGGATCAGGAAGCCTGGGGAGACTCAGATAGACCTCACACCTGAAGCTGAGGCTGGTGAGGTGGCTATTTCAGGGAGGGAGCTACCCTGTAGTAGTGAGCCTGAAAGTGAACCAGAGGTGCTGGTAGGTACTGATGTTCCTGTGGACAGGGTGACTGTAAGAGTAGAGGTGAGTGGTAGTACCAAGACTGCAGTGATGCACCGCTGTCAGAAGAGACTGATTTTCTGGTGGAAAGGGAGGTGGAAAGGGTCACAAAGATAGAATCGAGATAGGCTCAGCATTTGGAGCCTACATTATGAGTCTTGAAGGAAGTAGCTAAAGAGGCACCAGATTCTCAAAGAAAGGGGGAGACTGTATAGTGGAACAAAGGGTTGCTGTACAGAGAATGGACCCCTCAGGGAAAGCTAGAGGGGTGAGGTAATACAGCAGTTGGTATTGCCCAGAGACTACCGTATGACACTTCTAGCCACAGCCCATGACATTTCTTTTGCAGGTCATATGGGCATAAAGTGTACCATACTATGTAGATCTTTTATTGGTCTGGGATTGCAAGGAATGTAACAGAGTACTGTAAGATCTGTGAGCTGTTCTCTGTCAAGGCAGAGAAAGTGGCAAATGCTTTGTTAGCGATTTTCAGCAGGGTAACTTACCTGAGAGAAATACTGACTGACAGAGGTGCCAATTTCATGTCAGACCTGCTGGCTTGTCTGTGGAAGCATTGTGGGGTGAAGCACCTAAAGACCACCCCTTACCACCCCCAGACTAATGGTCTTGTGGAGAGGTTAAACTATACTCTAAAGATCATTCTACAGATGTTTGCAGACCACATTAAGAGAGAGTGGGACAAATATTTGCCCCATCTGCTATTTGCATATAGAGAGATACCCCTGGAATCCACAGGTTTTTCACCCTTTGAGTTGATATATGGGCATAGGGTGAGAGGGGCTTTTGATTTAATTTATGATGAGTGGGAGGGTGAGTGTGAATCTCACAAGTTGACTGCTGTGGCATATGTCGTAAATTACAGGACAAGGTTTAGGAGTTCATGGACTTGGCCCAGGAGAACCTGGAAGGAGCACAACAGTAGAAAAAAGGTCTGGTACAACAGTAATGCCCAAGCTCGAGAGTATGCTGTGGGACAGCAAGTTATGGTTGTCATTCCTGTCAGACACAAAAAGCTGCAGACAGCTTGGGAGAGACACTTTGAAGTGGTAAGAAATGTCATTGATGTTAATTACATGGTAAGCCTGCTAGACAAGAGGCAGGGGGACAGATTGTACCATGTTAACATGATAACACCTTACCATGATAGGGAGGTCCTTGTGCTGAGTATTTGCAGTGTGTTGCAGGAAAAGTATGAGAGGAACTTTTGACTGATCTCCTCAGTGAGGCTCGGACAGACATTTCAGTGGTAAGGGTAGAAATTTCCCTATCAGCTATCTCCTACCCAGGTTTGAGAAATCTGAGCAGTGTTGCAGTAGTTTGTGGGCATGTTCACTGGTGCAGCATCATGTGGATACAGGACCCCAAAAGCCTATCAAGCAGGCCCCTTACAGGGTGCCTGAACAAGCCAGACAGACTGTGAGGGATGAGAAACAGCAAATTTTGGATCTCCGTGTAATCCAGGAGTCCAACAGTCCTTGGGCCTCCTCAGTGGTGCTGGTATCAAAGAAGGATAACAACACTATGTTCTTTGTAGACTACAGAAAATGTAATAGTCACACAGAATCAGATGCTTAGGATAGATGAAGCCTTAGAGCAGCTGGTTGAGGCTAAATATCTAATCTATATTGATTATTCAAGGGCTACTGGCACATGCCCTTAACTCCCACTACTAGAGACAGGTCAGCCTTTGTGACTCCTTTTGGATTATATGAGTTCACAAAGATGCCCTTTGGGATGAAAAATTCACCAGAAACATTCCAAAGCCTGGTAGATCATATCCTAGCAGGAGTAGGAGATTATGCCCTTGCTTACCTGGATGATATTGCTATCTGCAACCATTACTGGCCAGAACACCTTCAGCATGTTAAGGAGGTCCTGGATAGACTGCAAAGGACAGGGTTGACCATTAAGCCTGGTAAGTATCATGTGGGTATGGCAGAGATCTCCTACTTGAGAGATAGAGTGGGGAGTGGTAAGATTAGGCCAGAGCCTGCCAAAGTGCAAGTTATTCAGGTGTGGCCTGCTGCTGTTACCAAAAGACAGGTGAGGGCATTCTTGGGGACAGCAGGCTACTATATAAAGTTTGTTCCCAATTATAGTACAATAGCTGTACTTTCTCAGATGTGACAAGGGAAAATAGGCCAGATAAGGTAGTGTGGACTGCAGCCTGTGAACAGGCATTCCAAAGCTTAAAGGGGCTTTGGGAGGACCCACCCCTGTATTAGCAGTCCAAATTTGTTGTGCAGGTGGATGCTTCAAACCATGGGGTATGGGCTGTACTCACCAGGTTTCCTCAGAGGAAGATGAGCACCCAGTTGTATATCTCTGTTGTAGACTCCAACCAAAAGAGGAGTGTTATGCAGCTGTAGAAAAAGAATGTTTAGCCATAGTATGGGCACTGCAGAAACTTCAGCCCTATCTATATGGAAGGAAATTCACTGTAGTCACAGACCACAATCCCTTACCATGGCTACATGGAGCCAGCCAGCAAAATGCCAAGTTATTAAGGTGGAGCTTGTGTTGCAGGCATATGACATGGCAGTGCAGCACTGAAGTGGGGTCAGAAATGCCAGTGCAGATGGGCTGTCAAGAAAGGGTATAGGTTATTGGCTTCCCAGACAGGCCCAATTCTCTCAAGCAACATATTCCAGGGTCACTTGAAAATCTAGCTTGATTTTTCAAAGGGGGAGATGTGATGTTATGAGGTAGTGCCATCTGTGCCAGGTAGAGTAGGGCAGTACATGTGTACATATGCCAACATAGCTAGCTGCAGTTATGTAAAGAAGTTTATGTTATTTGACTATCACACTGATTTGTACAGATGTTTGAGTTAAAAATATATTTGTTAAGTTGCTTGTTTTAAAAAAAATGCATCAACAGTAGGTACTGCTGGTCAAAAAGAATGTATGCATGTATATTAGGCTGTATTGTTGTAACTGATCAAATGTGTATGTTTTATCAGAGAATCCTGGAAGGGTGGAAATTTGAAATTGTGTTATAGCTTTCAGATGCTGCCACAGATCTTAACAAAGCTCTGTGTTTATATTGTACCTGAGTCAGGTGACCAGAGGTGAAGTCATCCTCTAACCAGCATCTGGTTTCTTTGGAACCCTAAAAAATGTCCAAACCAAGTAAGTAAACTTGTACTCAATGTTTATTTAAGCCACAAAGTCTCTGTTTAGCTTTTCGTCAGTGACTCCTCACCAACTTCCTCAGAACAGGAAATAAACACATTCAACACATCCTGTTTAAATACTACAATATAACTCCCAACTTTTACCACACTGCCACCTGTGGTCAGAATACCGAATTTTCAATATATTAAAAGAACATACCAAAAGGCATAAGGCTATTTAAAAACATATATATAAATATAAAACACTCCCTTGACAATATAAGATAAGTCAATGGCCAACAGGCTTAACTTTGAAAAAAGGAACCAGAAATATGTATTAAAATGCAATAAAATAAATTATTTACTTCATGGTTAATAAATTGGACCCATGATGGAGCAATGCATGTACAAATTTTTTTTTTTAAAAAACAAAGGCTACTGAAAAACATGTATCATAATTTTGCACATTAACGTATGAAATAGCAAAACTACCTTATCAAACTTTTCAATTTCAAAACACAAGAAATTGACAACATGTTGTTCAAGCCTGGAAAATGGTATGCTTCCAACCTCAATTGCCAAAGCAATTCTCTGAGTTCCAACAAATAGGAAACAGGGCCCCCCTGTTGTCATGCACGATCTGATCAATCACTGTGAAGCTAAACCCATGCCCCGCGTTCTTCATGTCCTTCTTTCTATATAGGGAAAACTGACCGGAAACTGCATGAGCGCCTATATGAACATCTATATGCCATCAAGAAAGAAAAAATGGCTAATGCACTTGCTAAACATATTAGTGAGTGCCCGGGGCATGGGTTTAGCTTCACAGTGATTGATCAGATTGTGCATGACAACAGGGGGGCCCTGTTTCCTATTTGCTGGAACTCAGAGAATTGCTTTGGCAAATGATGGGAAGCATACCATTTTCCAGGCTTGAACACAATGTTGTTGTTGTCTCTTGTTTTTGAAAAAGAAAAGTTTTTGATAATCTCACTCTATTGCTGCGTCGTACATGTCCAAAATTATGATACATGTGACTTTTCAGTAGCCTTTTGCTTTAAATTGCGTGCATGTGCGGCATTGCTGGTCGGTGGGTGGCTAATGTTAAACCATGAATTTTATCATATTTTTTATTGCATTCTGGTCTGCTTCTAGTCTCAAGACATGAAGTTTGCTGGCCATCTTTATTATTGTTTAAGGGAGTGTGAGTGTTTGTTTTTTATGTTTTTATTTTGTGTTATATGTTTTGTCTCTACTTATGTCTTTTTATAGCTGAAATCCTTTAATCTGACACCCCAACAGTACACCACCACAGCAGAAGTAAGTGTGTTGGTGTTTATATTGTAAGTATTGTGTGTGTTTGTGTGTAATGTTCTGAGGTGGTTCTGAGTGTTCAAAAGGAGCTCAATGAAGACTTTGGAGACTTAAATAGCACAATAGCCGTTGAGTTGGAGTTTACTTACAGTTTTTTGGTTTTTGTATTGGAATCAGATCTTGGTGCAGAGAATCAGTGTGATTGTTGTCTATGTTTTTTTTTGTCTTTTATCTTGAGCTTTTGAAACAGCAGAAGAACTAACAGATATTTAAGGAGAGATTTCTAGCAGACTATGTTTCTCACACATCCACACAGACAGACAAACATCATACCTGTGGCCAGAGCTTAAAGATAATTAGTTTGCACTTAAGCAAGCTTGCCTTGTTTTAGCAATTTTTTTGGGACAGTAATTCTTATTTAGTCAGTTTGGGACTTTTTTAATGTAGTGAAGTTTTTTTTTTTGCGTATGTGAGGCGAAATCTGTGTGGTATTTTTATTATATCCTTGTGGAAACTCTGTTGAAACAATGTGACCTAAGTATTTATTCAGGTGTTTTATATACAAGTAATAAATGCATAAAATTTACTTTGCCCCAGGCTTGTTCTTTAGAAGATACTCCAGTTTAGTTTGAGAGTAAGCATTGTTTAGAAACAGACACTGTGAAGTTTTTCATGAAAGCCTTGTTGCTTTGGTAACACTCTACCATATAGCTGGATATTAATTTTACACAGTATAACCGGTTAGACAGTTAAGAGCCTTAGGACTACAAACTGGTGCAAGAATTGCAGTCCCAAAGAGAAGCAGAAACAGCAAGGCAAGTGGTGTTGTGTGTGTTTGTGTGTGTGTGTGTGTGTGTGTGTGTGTGTGTGTGTGTGTGTGTGTGTGTGTGTGTGTGTGTGTGTGTGTGTGTGTGTATGATTGTGTGTGTGTGTGTGTGTGTGTGTGTGTGTGTGTGTGTGTGTGTGTGTGTGTGTGTGTGTGTAGTTGTGTGTGTGTATATAGGTAGGTGTGTGTGTGTGTGTGTGTGCATGTGTGTGTGTGTGGGGTGAGTGTGTGTGTGTTGATGAGTGTGTTGTGTGTGGTCTGTGAGGAGAGAGCCACAGAGCTCCTTAAGAGCCGTTTTTTGTGTTTGTCTGATTTGGTGAGAGTTTGAGAGTCCAAAAGGGAGGTCAATGCCAGGCTTCCTTTGAAAAGTTACTTTTTCTGTGCAACAGAGAGCTGTATTTGAAAATACTGTAAATACTGTATGAATGATTAAGGTCTTATGCCCTCACTGAAGTCAGTGGTGATAGAATGAAGGTGGTAGTTGTTGGCCTGGGCAGTACTCCCAGGTCGCAATGGTGGCAGCTGCCTGAGATAAGGGTGAACTCTGTAGCTCCGGGGCAGTTGTCACTTAAGACCAGTGTGTACTCAGCATCTCAGCTATAAACAGTGGAAGAGTTTCATTTTCACAACAATTTTATTTTATTTTGTTTTTTTAGTTTAGTCAGGGAAAGGTGGCATTAGCACAGCAGTAGAATACAGCCAAAAGGTGAGGTGTAAACTGCTACAAGACGGTGCGTGTGAAGATCAGTATGTCAACACATCTTGGAAGGAAATGTGGATGGCTTTGTGAGTGTTGGCAGCACAGACAGCAGTGACAGAAAGTTCCAGAGGCTGTTTTGTGATGTGCAGTGGATGTGCAGGACTTGGTTCAGGAGACTTTGGCAGAGATTTAAAGAGGTAAAGAAATCTGGAATGACTCTGCTGCTGGAGGAGAAACATATTCTGGTAGGCAGAGCAGAGGGAAACAGACATTTGTTGAATGAATGGAGACTGCACAAGTTTTGGAGGCTGTAAGGCAAAGTGAAACAATAGGGAATGGGTAGAGATTGCAGAGTGTTCAGGTTGAACTTTGAGAAAATGAAAAACTGTACTGATGAGAGGGAATGATGGAACTAGCATAGGGGGAGCCCTTGTGCTGAGTATTTGCAATGGGTGGCAGGAGAAGTCTGAGGGGATCTGTTGTCTGATCTTCTCAGTGAGGCTCAGACAGACACTTCAGTGGAAGGGGTAGAAATGTCCCAGCAGCTATCCCCTACCGAGGTTTGAAAAATCTGAGCAGTGTTGCAGAATTTTGAGGACATGTTCACTGGGAAACATGGGTGCACCCACCTGGTGCAGCACCATGTGGATGCAGGACCACAAAGGCCTATCAAGCAGGCCCCTTTCAGGATGTCTGAGTGAGTCAGACAGACTCTGTGGGAGGAAATGCAGGAAATGTTGGAACTGGGCATAATACAGGAGTTCAGCAGTCTCTGGGCCTCCCCAGTAGTACTGGTACCAAAGAAGGATGGCAACACCTGGTTCTGTTTGGACCACAGAAAACTTAATAGTCACACAAAGTCAGATGCTTAGTCCATGCTTAAGATAGATGAAACCTTAGAGCAGCTGAGTGGGGCTAAGTATCTGACCACTACTGATCTGACCAAGGGCTACGGGCAGATGCTCTTGACTCCCACCACTAGAGAGAGGTCAGCCTTTGTGACTTCTTTCAGATTATACAAGTTCACAAATATGCCCTTTGGGATGAAAAATGCCACAACAGCCTTCCAGAGGCTGGTAGATCATATCCTACCAGGAGCAGGATATTATGCCCTTGCTTACCTGGATGATATTGCTATCTGCAGCCATTATTGGCCAGAACACCTTCATCATGTTAAGGAGGTCCTAGGTAGACTGCAAAGTGCAGGGTTGACCATTAAGCCCAATAAGTGGCAGGTGGGAATGGCAGAGGTCTCCTACTTGGAACATTGAGTGGGGAGTGGTAAGATCAGGCCAGACTGGCAAAGTGGATGCTATTCAGGAGTGGCCTGCTGCTGTTAGTAAAAGGTAGGTGAGGGGAGGATTCTTGGGGACAGCAGGGTACTATACAAAGTTTGATCCCAATTATAATACAATAACTGCCCCCCTCACATACTCGACAAGGAAAAACAGATCAGATAAGGTAGTGTGGACTCCAGCCTGCAAGCAGGCATTCCAAAAGCTTAAAGGGGCTTTGCGAGGACCTCCTGTGCTAGCCAGTCCAGATTACAGCAAATAATTTGTTGTGCAGGTGAATGTTTCAAACCACGGGTATGGGCTATACTCAGCTAGATTTCCTCTGAGGGAGAAGAGCACCTAGTTGTTGATCTCAGTTGTAGACTCCAACCGAGGGAGGAGTGTTACGCAGCTGTAAAAAAAGAATGTCTAGTCATAGTTTGGGCACTGCAGAAACTTCAGCCCTATCTGTATGGAAGGAAATTCACTGTGGTCACAGACCACAATCCCTTAACATGGCTACATCGAGCCAGCCAGCAAAATGCCAAGTTATTTGCATGGCGCAGTGATGCAGCGGTAGCATTGTCACTTCACAGCAAGAGGTTCTTTGGTTCAATTCTCGGCTGGAGTGCCTTCTGTGTGGAGCATGCATGTCCTCCTTACATTTGTGTGGGGTTCCTCCGGATGCTTTGGTTTCCTCCCACGTTACAAAGACATGCACCTGGAACATTACTGCCCGGGCCTCTGCTGAAAATTGGCTTTGTTCCAAGTCAGACTTTCCTGGTTAACAAATGTTAAATAAATAAAATGAAGGTGGAGCCTAGGGTTTCAGGCATATGACATGACAGTGTGGCACTATAGTGGAGTCAGCAATGCCAGTGCAGATGGCCTGTCAAGACAGGGTACAGGTTAATGTGTTCCAAGACAGACCCATTTCTCTCAGTCAGTGCTTTTCCAAGGTCACTTGAAAAAGTAGCTTGATTTTTTAAAAGGGGGAGAGATGTGATGTTATGAGGTACTGCCATATGTGCCAGGGAGAGTAGGGCAGTACATGTGTAAATATGCCAGCATAGCTAGCTGGAGTTTTGTGAAGAATTTTATTTTATTTGACTATCACACTGATCTGCATATTTGTTTGAGTTAAAAGTATATTTTTCTAAGTTACTTGTGTTAAAAATGTATCAACAGTAGTTCATGCTGGGCAGAAAGAATATATGCATGTGTATTAGGTTGTATTGCTGTAAATGATCAAATGCATATGTTTTATCAGAGAACTCTGGAAGGGTGGAAAGTTTGAAAATGAGTTATAGCTTTAGATGGTACCTCAGATCTTAGCAAAGCTATGTGTGTATTTCACCAGAGTCAGGTGTCCAGAGGTGATGTTATCCTCTAACCAGCATCTGGTTTCTTTGGAACCCTCACAGCAGCACTTTAGAATATGACAGGAAGTATTTCTGACAGGAAATATATCTCACACATCCACACAGACAAGAGAGACATCATCTGGCTTTTGCTGTGGTAAGACACTCAGCACACATCAGCTTGCCGTTCTTTAATATGTAGTCAGGGAACAGTAATTCTTTAGTTAGCAAGTGACATTTAGTGAGAATAGTTTAGTACTGTTTTCTGCATCTGTGAGAAACTATCCAACTGTATTATTTTTATATCTCTGTGGATGAAACTCTGTTGTTTATTGTATTTAGTATTCTCTTTTTTCTGTTTTATTATTTATCGTTAAATATTTTAAAACCTTTCACTGTGGCTGGTCCTTTAGAGAATACTTTTACCATCTTGAGAGTACTTGTGCTTGTTTTAGTGATACTGTGGCCACTCCTGAAAGGCTTGTTGCTTTGGTCACACTCTACCATTGGTATCAGTATTAATTTTACATAGTATATTTGGGTATCCTTTGTAAGAGCCATAGGGTAGCTAACTGGTGGCAGCATGATTACCTGAGAGTCTGGGCAGAAAGCGGCATAGCTAGTAAATCTGTGCCAGTTTTACCCAGGTGTGTATGTGGTTGTGTGAACCTCAAATATCCAAGTGTGTGTGTGTGTGTGTGTGTGTGTGTGTGTGTGTGTGTGTGTGTGTGTGTGTGTGTATGTGAGCTGAGTTCCAAAGTGGTCAGTTTAGAGTTTTTTGTGGGTTTGGACAGAGAAACAGAGTCCAGCTCCAGGTCTGCAGTGTGCTTCATGTTTGCTCTTAAGGGAAATTGTGCTTGGTACAAGGAGTTGCATCTGAAAATACTGTGTAAATCAATCTTTGATCTTAGTGACCATCCCTCTCTGGAGTCAGTGGTGAGGAATGAGTCTCCTTGGTTGCTGGCCCAGATTAGAGACCATCCCATCACAGTATGGAAGGATTGATTACATGACAAGAGGATCATTTTTCCCTTATATAATATTGCAGTGATTCATGCTCTCAAAAACCATTGCATGCACAGATGGGTCTACTTGGTCATCTGGCTTTTAGTTTTGCTGAGTGTACAGATTAATTTGTCATTTTGTGTGTTCATGTCCCCAGACATCTTCATCCTATAGATGACAGTCTTTCCCAGTTTCTATTTCTCAGGTTTTACCTCTTGGCCAAGCATTTGGATCAAATGGATACCCCAGTTCCTGTGGGAGTCTGGCTAGTTGGAGAAGACCAGCATTATTGGTTTTGGCAAATACTTGGCCAGCAACACCACGAAAGCTTATTTACCATCCCTCTAGGCTTACAAGGCATTTTACAGGTGTTTGATCCCTGGTGTCAGGCCATGGGAAGTACAGTTGTTGCTGCAATTGTTAGTTCCTAGGTCCACTGTAAGGGATTCACCTAAAACTCTCAAAGTAGACCTTTTTGGGACTTCCAGGCTGTGTCAGGACATTGAGTTATGGGGAGGATAATTAAGATCTTAGAGGACATGCAAGGACCTTCCTACTATCCAGAAAACCCATTGGGAGACACTTGCTTCCCCTTGTTATTCAAGGTCTTTACAGGACCATTGGTAAATTTCACTTGTTTGACTCTATAGCTGCTTTGTTCACCTCTTTGTATGCAGGTACTTTGCCAATGAGCTTGCTTCTCCTTTACCTTTGTTGGGAAGCTCTTGTCATCCACAGGGAGCTTCTCATGATTTGGTTAAAGAAATCCAAGACTGCAAGTTGGTAAATGGGCACCTGGACAAGACTAATGGGCTAGTCACATGCCCTGTGCATTGGGTCAGTGTATTTTTATTTTTATTTATTTTATTTTACATTTGTTGACCGGGCTGGTCTAGCTGGATACATGTCCATTTTCAGTAGAGGCCCGGGGAGAAAAGCTCCACATAGAGATACATAATAGTACAATTACATAAAAGAAATTATACAGTGTTAAAAAAATAATTAGGAAATGTAAGATAGTACAGTCAAATCGAAACCCCCCCCCACCTTTTTTTTTTTTAATAGTATTATTTAGTATTATTATATAGTATTATTTAGTATTATATAATATTAACCACTAAGAGAAAGGGCTAGGCTTGGTTTTTGTGTGGACTTGGTCGGGTCTTTTAATTTATCAGAGATTAATGCATTTCTTAGGCTGGCTTTTGCAGGTAAAGGAATTAACCCGCAATAATACTCTTCCTATTCCTTTTGTATAGGTTATACCTCAGACTTGGCCATGGTGGGGAACTCTGTGCAGGCCATTCATAGAGCGGGAAGGTAGGTCTCTGATGCTTTTTTGTTATACATCAGGCATTAGTTTTTATTTCTTTTGCAGGGAAGGAAGTGATTTGGCTCTTGGGCCATTCTTTTATTCAGATAGCATCCATCCGAGCCTTGGCCTGCTTGGCTGGTCACTCAAGTTCCTTTGACAGTAACCAGTGAACAGTTCATACTTTTGGTTTCCCTGGTCTTAGTTAATTTCAATTTTGGGAAATATGGCATAAGATTACTATGGAAGAAGCTTTGCTGAGCATTGTGATAATTCACCTCAGGGGAAATGATCTGAGTCAAGCTCCTAAGAAGATACTGCTGGCTAGAAACGTATCTGATATAGACCACTTGTGGCAGCTATCTTTGAAGGTAGCTTTCTTTTGGTCCACCATCATCCCTAGACTGTACTGGAAAGGTACTAGAAGGCCTAGTGCCATTGAGAGAGCCAGGCATTTTATCAACCACAGAGTCAAGTGGGCTGCTAGCCAAATTGTTTTTCAAGTGATTGAGCCCAGTGATCTTGACAGACTGGAGCCTGATTTCTATGATTTGGACAATGTTCTTTTAAATAACATGGGTTTTTATTTGTTTAATTTGGATATGGTTGCTGCTATCCAAAAAATCTTTCAGAGTTTAACTTGTTTTCTTTCATAACCCAGAATTTATTTGTGATGAATGGCATGGCATGCTGGGTCGGTGCCGGCCTTATGGCTTTACCTCCCCTTGTGTTCCCCCCTGTTCTTGTTCAGCAGCCTCAGCTGTCCTCAAGTTGGACCTAGATATAAAAGGTGGCCACATCAAGAAGTATGCTGCTTGTAAGCATGAGTTAAATGGGTTTGCCACCAGATCCAAGGTTGCTAAGAATACGCACCCGGTTTTCTCTGAATGGCAGCTGGAACATGTGGGTGTACGACAGCCAGCTTGAGGTGATGGTTTGATGGTATTCATTGATATGTTGCATATGAATTATTTATGGTATCACTATTGGGTGCCCTTGACTGTTATATAATAAAAGGTTGCAAAGTCAATTTGGAGTGTTTTATGACTTGGCTCAGTGGACAACCAAAGATATATGTATGTGGTTTCTTGGATACTTAGAGTTCCTTATATGCCTAACATTGCTTGTGACCTTGGCCAGCCATTCATCCATACTAATTAATTTAACAATGCGAGCAGACTTGCCAAAATGCCTTTTTCAGACATATTCTAGGCTCAAATAAGGAAAAGAAAACATCAAATGAAATACAGTTTTTACATAAAAATTTAAGCAAAGTTTGCCTTTCTCAGTATTAGTACACTGAAAGAGTATCTGTTATTGCTGCACACATCTCCTGTGGCACTCTCTCTGAAGTGCTACACCCAATTGTGTGAGTTGAAACACTTTGAAAATAAACTGTGAAACAACCAAAGTAACAGCAAATTCCCAAACTCACTTTTTAAATTATGTAATGCATTTCCTGGAAGGGGTTTCATCCCATTTGTACCACCTAAAAACTCTTGCTTATATAGTCTGAGATACTGCATCTTTGTACAAAGTATATATTCCTCCACAGCTGCACTAGGGAGGAACACATTATGGTCCTTGAACTCCACACAGCACCTGTCCTTATCCTCTTGTTTAGAAGTTAACCTTTAATGTTATACCCAGCCACCTCTTTTGCATTTTTCCTACTTAAAACAAGCAGCAGATTGATCTGATTATTTAAAATGTTATTTATTATGACCTATTCATTATCGTGGATACTACTGCAAATTATTTGTCAGATTGTTAAATGCTGTTTGCTGTAAAATACACCATATTAATGTGTCTACAACCTCATTTTGATGCCTCATGTGAGGGGTGGTGTATGCTAAAGGCCCCCTTGGTTTATTATACTTTATTGGTTACCAAACAAATAAAATAATGTATCAGTCCCTTCATCCATGCATACACATCATGCTTGACTCTAGTATTTTTAACCTTAACTTTCAGCTGTATATGAATTTGTTTTTTATTATTATTATTATAAAATGACTAGCTCATAATTTGGTGATGTGGGGCATGACTCTGTAATTTAAAAAAAGTAAATAAAAAAAAAACAAATTCATATACAGCTGAAAAGTAAATATAAACATATTTATTTTGTTTAATTACAAAACTGTATAAACTTACCAGCATATGGTTTTGAAAGTTTAAAGACACACATGAGAATCATCATTTCATCACTATCTTCGGTAATAAATTCAGTGGCTATGGACATTTTCTTAGAAAATGTGTTTGCTTGCAAACACTTTTAGGTAAACATGCTCTGCTCTCACTCCCCATGGCCCTTGAAAATACTGGGTAGTATTTATAGATGGCATGAAAGGCTTTAGGATACATGATGCCAAGAAAATGAATGCAAAACTGCTGTATATATACAAGACTTATCCATTTATTGATAGCAGTGTATATAACTCATAAAACAAACATATATTTCGTAACAAAAGCAGGCTATGTAAAACAGTGACAAAAGGTTGATACTCAAGCAACATTGTCACATGACATTATATCTCTGAAAAGTTTTCATTAACTTGTGCCTTTGCAGTCTGTCTCTTGTACATATGAAATGGATGAAAATAATTGTTCAGATATTGTTAGGCTTATAAGAACATTTCAGTTGTGAATTTTAAGTACATCAGTATGGTTATGAGTAATACATAGAGGCAATGACGTATAGAATAAAATAATATCTAGGATTACATTAAGAAATGTTTTCTACTATAGCGCATTAGAGTTCTGGCAGCTGGCATCAGTTCATTTTGTAACAGAAGTACTTGTAGTTTTGTCACATTATTTCTTAAGGGACGTCTCCTTCTTGTTATTATGTGCTTACCATGAATTTCCATCTTGACTTATGGAACACAGACCTGCGATGAGGCACAGGATAACCAGGTCCTATGGGAGCATGAACAGAAGGTTCACACTGAAGTCAACAAAAATGGATTATATGGTGTAAATCAGCAACAGTGGACAGCACTGAATTAGTGTGATTGATTCTTTCAGTAGATCAAATCTCCATTTCCTGGAGTGCCTTTTTCATATATCCTGTCTTAAAATAAGAACAAGATGTCAGACTCATTATGAACACCACTGATAGATCTTGAATCACGTCAGCCAAGGGCCTATAAGTCAAATGGATTCTTTAAAAGACTACGCTCATGAGCTTAATACTGATTTGATCAGGAATGATTGCCTTATTTACCGAAACCCTACTTGTATTTTTTTAATCTCTCTATATCATTGCATGTCAATATTCCCATTCAGTGTAGGAAGCACAAATGAAGTGTTTTATTACTGTGATTAATTGCTGTTGTTAGTGCTTATCCTGTGGTATGTGGCATACAGCAAGGATAGTGACTGTTACTTAAGTAACAAACTTTTTCAGGTTTGCTATTTTTATTATATTGTTTTAAAGTTCGTCTTCTGCAGACTTGTACATTTGAAACAGAGATTTTTTATTTTATTGTGGTTATGGCTATGCCTTATACGAACTGCTATTTAAATAATGTGGTATGAAAATATATATGCCCAGCAACAGTTACATCAGGAAGAAAAAAATATTTATTTTTGATTTGACAGGGAGAGAATGATACAGAATAATCCAGTTTGCATCAAGTCAAAAACGAAAGGTTCCTTATTCGGCACTGCTGTAGCACTGAGGGCCAGATTCCATAATCAGGTGCACTTCACTGATATCAGTGCAAAACATGCAGATAAAATTGTAATACGTAATATACTACAAGAAACTCCAAATAACACAGAGCATAATAGAGCATCACAGTATCAATGGCGCACTAAAGAGATGCACAGGTAATCTGTAAGTAACGAGAAATGGTACAGTAACAAAGATATGGAAAGATGATCACAATTCAAGCATCCTGATAGCTATACAGATATAACAAAATCTGTCCAGTAAGGTTAAGAACAACTACAGAATGTAACTGACTCTGTTATCATACCAAAAAAAAGCCAACTATCCCAATCTAAGCTGCATGACATTCATAACATATATTTTCAGAAATATACCCAGAAACGACAACTACAGATATTTCTGTAATTCACCACTATACCACTAATATAAAACTTGTGCTTCAAAGATGCAATGCCATTTGTAATATATATATATATATATATATATATATATATATATTTATGGGTCTATATTATAACATCGAAGTTCTCTAACATTGAATGTTATAATATCGAGCCCATAATGTCAAACGCTGAAAACACGACGGTGCAGGACATCAAATTCTTTCCCAGGAAAAGAATTCGGTGGGCCATTGCTGTGGCTTCTCTGTTTTCAGCATTCGATATGTTGGAGCGTTACGGGTTGGGTTCAGGTAAGTGTGTAGGTTAGGGTTAGGGGCGGGTTAGGTGAGTTAGGGTTAAGGAGCGGGTCAGATAAGTGTGCGGTTGTGTGGACGTTAGTGTTAGGGCGTGGGTTCAGGTAAGTGTGCGACTGTGTGTAGGTTAGGGTTAGAGGGTGGGTTAGGTGAGTTAGGGTGAGGGCGCGGGTCAGGTAAGTGTGCGATTGTGTGTAGGTTAAGGTTAGGGGGTGGGTTAGGTGAATTATGGCACGGGTGAGGTGAGTGTGTGATAGTGATGGACCTTAGGATTAGGGTTGGGTTAAGGTAAGTGGATAGCTAGTACTGTATGTAAAGTTTAGTTTAGGTGAAGGATTTTAAGTGTATCTGTGTGGATGGCTGTTTTTTGTGTGTGTTTGTGCTGTGTGTATGTTTCCCGGAATAGGGAATTTTTTCCCTGGGAAAAAATTTGCTATTCTGACTGTTCGATGTTTTTACACTTCATTGTTTAGGGTTCAATATAATAACATTCGATGTTAGAGAACTTCGATGTTATGATATAGACCTATATATATATATATATATATATATATATATATATATATATATATATATATACACATTATATATATATATATATATATATATATATATATATATATATACACACATTTTATATATATATATATATATATATATATATATATATATATATGTGTGTGTGTGTGTGTGTGTGTGTGTATTATACATATAGATAGATATAGCTATATATATATATATATATATATATATATATATATATATATATATATATATATATATATATATATTATATATATATATATACACATATGGCTCTACTTTAGATTATTGAATTACCACAACACCAAAACAGAGATCACTTAAATGAGAACAATGGAAATTTAGAAAAATGATAGTGCACAACACCAGAAACTAAAAGAACAAACTAACTGTATATTTTGAATGGATATTGCGGTACAGTCAAGATCGGGAAATCTACCTTTGTCCTCACTGTAGTGTGATCTTGGAGATGGTAAACATAAAAAAAGAATTGCTTATACCTGCAAATTATATATACCAACTCCGAGATCACACTACAGTGAAAATAAGGGTAGATTTCCTGATCCTGACTGTACAGCAATCTCCATTCAAAATATACAGCTAGTTTGATCTAATTTCCTGTGTTGCGCACTTTTGGTTTACTAAACATTCATTGTTCTCGTCTCGGTGATTTCCATTTCTGTGTTATGGTAATTCGACGATCTAAAGTAGATCCATCTCTCTCTCAATATAAATATATATATATATATATGTTTATTTATATATATATATATATATATATATATATATATATATATATATGTATATATATATATATATATATATATATATATATATATATATATATATATATATATATATATATATATATATAAAAAAAATATATATATATATATATATATATATGTTTATATATATATATTTTTTTTAATATATGTAGATATTGATAGCACTCTTTCAGGTAAGCTCAGAGACAACTATGAATATCCCTATAACACATGTACTAATAAAATATGGTGGTGGCTAGGACTTACAGATTCTGATGGAATCTATAATATTTCTAATAAAAAAATGAAAGGTGTAGGGTAATCACTGCCTCAGTGCCATCCACAGTACCAAAGCTAACATTTGCTAACAAAGGCTTAGGACTTCTGTGAAACAAAGAAGATGTGGTATATGGCTGAAGAATAGGGACATACAAGAGAGATGTTGGAATAGGAAAATCTGAGGGAAAGTCAGAAGGACATGATCAATTTTAATTTAATTTAATTTAATTGTACTTATTTATTTATTGATGTATTTATTTGTTTATTTATGTATTTATTTTTGGTGGGAATATGCCTTATGTTTTGTTTTTTAAGAATAGAAGTAAAGGTAAACATAGGCTGTTTGATACGGTCAGAAAAAGTGGCCTGTACATAGACAGGATATACCTGTATATGATCCCACATGGCATCAGTAGGGATCAGTATTGCCAGCCCATGACGTACACCACCGTATCATTCTAGGGGGACATTATGACAGCTGTCATCCAAAACACAAGTGGAATGACATGTCTGGTTGTTAAATATACCAGATATGGCACAACACAATTCCAATGCATATCACATTGTTAGTGATGGAGTATGGACAGCATATGTTGTCTGCTGTCTGCCATTCACCCCAATAACACACATGTTTACAGGCTACCTCTCGTAGCACTAGCTTCAGGTTAACTGCCACAATGCATGCACAATTGAATGTGAGATGAAAGTGTAATGTGTTAATGTATGTCACGCACACACTGAAACAGACATGATAATAATACATAAGCATGACAAATACATGGTATGTTAGCACAAGAGTGCATATTCAGTCCAATCAATGCCCAAACTGACAGCATAACACAAGTGGAGCACACAGACAATACTTATGAAATAGAAGGACCAGACTGATGGGGCTCAGACTCCTGAATGACCTCATGAAGTATCACCCTAAACAAATCACACATAGCCCATGCCATATCCTCAAAGAAGGACCCCATCATGTTCCTCATCTGTGTTTGGAACACATCAGTCATGACCTCTCTAATCTCCACCTGATAATCATCTTAATTGCAGTCATGTCGTCATCTCCTCCAGTCAACAGGGTCTTTGTCATCATTGTCATCATCATTATCACCATCATCTTCAGAAGACTCTGGCAATGCCCTGGCATGGACTCATTGTGGTCTTCAGATCGGAGAACATCCACGGGTCTCATGCTCTGTAAAGATTAACTGCAGAGCACAACAGAAAAGAAAAGCAAATGTCTATAACATAGAACAGTCCCATGAATACCATAACACAACAGAATATGATTATGATGATAATTTACACAGGGACTGAAACACATATATTATGGGCAGAGTTACCTCATAAATGCATGGCCCTATATGTCCTATTCGTAAAAAGGACATCAGTATTCTGTTTTTAACAATTCTATAGGCTTAGGCACACCCATCTGGGTCATTAGCTTTGTAAGAACATATAAATGCTCAGATCAAGAAATGGTACTCTCTGCATTCAATGATTTATATGAACAGCCACCAAGTGTCATTGTTAAAATGAGGAAAAAGTGTGTAAATGACAGGCAAGTCATAAGAGAAACATCTGAGACTAGCGGCATGATAATTTTCTGATCACACATCAATGTAATGAATACAATGGTAAAAACAATGTTATATGTTCGGTCACCACAGCTGGCGACAAATGAGTATCTAATATATCTGGTACTAATTGTACTGCTTGTGTACAACTTCATGCATTATCCATCAAAAAGTATTAACAATCAGTATCCTGAAAAATCAAAGCATTGTGAATATGCTTGCTGATAATGAACTGCTGCACACAAAATATCTGCAAAAGTGACAGTAAACCTAGGCTATAACTGTGTTTCTATAAAAACACCCAGGCAGTTGTAGGCACGTACAAAACCAATATTAATCTGAAGGACATGCCACACAGACTGCAAACAGCAGTGCAAACACTGACACAACAGACACTAATTTATACCGTAAATAGGCAAGTTATGCACAGCAGATCAATCACTGAAAAATACAGACATAAGTAAATGTGCCAAACCATGCATTATCAGAAACAGTCAAAGCACTTAAACTTGTATGTAAAACATTTTCCTAATACTATGTGTGACACATACATGACGTTGACCCAAATGTTATTCAGGTTGTGGAGTACAATTCAAAAACTGTGTGCTGAAACAATGGCTCAATGCTTAATGAAAATCCAACATTTTTAGAGTTCAATTACAGCTGTAAGAACAGCTGTCATGTGATGATTTCAATTACCTTACTGATGCATGATGGGTATTCTACATTCTAATCATTATTCATGTTATTGTGAAAAATACAGGCCTATAAATAGGGGAAGATTCATTTAATTTCATATAACATGAAAAATAATCAACACACCTCTTTGCCTCTGCTGCTGAAACCTATGCATCTGCTCAATACATATGGTTGAGTTCCTCCTGCAATCCTCCTCACCTGAGATCAGAAAACAGAAAGTATGAGTGATGTAATCATCCAATAACAGTGATATACAGTTCTCAGCAAAGTTTTAGACATTTATTTCTGATGAACATTAGATAATCACAATATATATTTGTCACTGTTACATACAGATAATAACATCATTGAACACAGATTGGAGGACATGAAATTCAAACCTATAACCACAATCTGCATCTAAACTCTAATCTTGAGAGCTACCTGTCTAGCTAACACATCTTGACTAAAAAAAGCATGTTTTTAATGCAGTGAGAAGACTTCTTTTTATGACATCATATGGATGGCTGCTGGCCTACTTATAAGGATCTTGGCTTAGGATTTCATAGTATCATAGCCTCAGTAAAAATCTGAGATCCCTCATAAAATCCTCCAAAGCTAGTTATGAAAATAAAATTGTCAAAGATTCCAAAGACAACCACAAGGCATTCTAAAGTTATGTCAAGAATATAAACGGTAATGCTCAGATCTGCTCTGAGCTACAACAGAATGGCATTAAATATACTGATCCCAAGGATATTGCCAATATCCTGGCAGATCGATTTAGTGCCAACTTCACCCCCCTCTCACCCCCTAAAGGGCCGATCTCAATACAAAAAGATTGCCAAATTTCGGTAATCACAACCACACAGGTAGAAACCGTACTCTCCAAAGCTAAGAATACAGCATCCATGGGACCAGATGACATCCCGGGATGTGTACTACATGAACTACAAAATGAACTGGCACCTCACCTAAGTGTCATGTTTAATCATAGCCTCACCTCAGGCTTCGTGCCTACTGAGTGGCGCACAGCTACAGTTATCCCACTCCACAAGGGGGGGGGATCCACCTTGGCTGCTGGGAACTACCGTCCCATCAGTCTGACGAGACTGATCTGCAAGGGCATGGAATGCATTATCATAGAACTTATAAACAAAGACACTGGCAACCTTCAAACTCTGGACCCCACCCAGTTTGGGTTTGTGAAGGGCCGAGCTTGTCTCCTGAACCTGATTAACTTCTTCAAATCAGTCTCCAGAGCTGTGGATGAGGGTAAGGCAGTCCACACAGCCCATCTGGACCACGCCAAGGCCTTCAACACCATCCCCCACTCTGGAATCATAGATAAACGTACTAAGCTGGGCATAAATCCCTACATAACCCGATGGGTTTCCAGTTGGCTTACTGACAGAACCCAGACTGTAAAAGTCGCCGAATCCAAATCCAACTCCAGACAAGTGACAAGTGGAGTACCTCAGGGTTCAGTCCTGGGACCGCTCTTGTTTGGCATCTACTTCTCTGAAGTACAGGCCAACACTAAGGGACTCTGGCTAACAAAATTCGCAGATGACTGCAAACTGGGAGCCATTATTGAATCCCCAAATGATGTGGATATTCTACAAAAGGGCCTTATAGAAACAGATGCTTGGTGCCAGAGCCATGGGCTCAAGCTTACTGCCAAGAAATGTATAATTATCCCCTTTGGGAAAAACCATGTACCCATGAATTACCACATAGGTGGCAGTACACTAAACATCGAAAGTATGATGAGAAACTTAGGGACACAGGCGGACAGTGGTCTCACCTTCGATAACCACATTGCCACAACAGTCAGGAAATCCTTCTATGTGGCACACCTCATCACTAAGGGCTTTTCATCCAGAAAAGAAGAGGTCATTGTCCCACTGTACTCATCCCTTATTAGACCCATTATAGAGTACGATGTCCCGTTTGGTATGTACCTCACAAGACATCTGCAACAGCTGGAAAGGCCGCAGAAATACCTCACTTAAAGAATCACAGGCTTAATGCAGATGCCCTATGCTGACCATCTAGAAAAACTCCAGCTATACTCTGTGGCATATTGTCTACTCAGAGGTGAACTCTGCTTAACATACAAGGCTATGTCAAACCCTGAGCTGTTGGACATGCTCCACTTAAAGAAATCCCAATCCCTCAGAGTCACACACTCCAGGGATCTAAACCTTGTCATCACAATGAACAAAACATGCTGGAGGGATAGGTTCCTGACCCAGAGATTCCCCATACTCTGGAATACACTGCCCATACATGTCAAGCTGAGCAGCTCCTTGTCACTCTTCAAAAGGAACCTTGATGATTGAATGGTAGATAGGAAATTCACCCTGGGGATCATGTCAGTCACCCTGCTAGACAGGGGTCCAGGGAAGTAAATATTGTGGGAAGAAATATCCCGGGAATTGTTATGGCTAGGCTTGTATAGGCCCTAGGGCCAACAGCCTAGTACCAACCTATGAACCTATGAACATGTGCTGGTCATGTAGCGAAACAGTTTGAAATTTTCATTCATGACAGCACTGTGTTCAGAAATATTAACAGTATTAGAAAGCATCCATTCCTCAGGGTCTATATTAGGTGGTCAAAACTTTTAGGTAATTGAGTACCTAAAGATCGACACCTAAACAGCAAAAGCTGTAAATATTGAATGACCACTTCCATGAATTCTTTCATAGAGAAAGAATTTGCTTGGCCATTATCGGGAATCTGCCCTTTTCTCCACTGTAGAGTGATCTCAGAGTTGGTATATTTAGTTGGGGGATGGGGGCAAAGCCCTCCAATCGATAGGGTTTGAAATTTTTTTTCCTCCAGCCAAGTGAATTCTTTCCCTGTGAAAGAATTCACAGAAGTGGCCATTCTATGTTTACAGCTTTCACTGTTTAGCTGTCAAGCTTTAGGTATTCAATTACCTAAAGCTTTAACTTTGTAATATAGACCCATTCCTTAGACAGTGGGACAGTGTCATGTAGCATAGGCTTTTTGTGAACAGAACTGAAAAATAAAGAACTCCCCATGAGGAACTAATTTTGCCAGAAGCAAATGCAAAAATCAAAATAGAAAAACTCTGGTGGCAAAAACATGGTAGAAAATAAAAACCAAAACTTTTAATTAATTAATTAATTAATTTATTTATTTATTTTATTTTACATTTGTTGACTGGGATAGTCCGACTGGATACATGTCCATTTTCAGCGGAGGCCTGGGGAGAAAAGTTCCAAGATAATAATACACATTGAACGTGTAGTAAATGCTAGTTTAAAGCAGATTACAGTCATAAGCAATACCAGCATTTAGCACATATAGTACTTATTATAAAACACTTTACAAAACATAACATTATTTTCAAAGTTAAACATACATAACATTACATTCAGGTTTAAGACACACTGAGCAGCAGTTATACAATTGACCCTTCCTGAAATGGAGTGGTAGAAAAAAGTTAGAAGTAGTTGAAGGTAAGGCACCTAAGAAATAGAGAGGTCACTAGTCGGTTTAAGACGCACTGAGCAGCAGTTATACAATTGACCCTTCCTGAAATGGAGTGGTAGAAAAAAGTTAGAAGTATTTGAATGTAAGGCACCTAAGAAATATTGAGGTCACTATTCGGGGTTAGTGCAAGGACATAACCAATGAGTTTTGAAGTATTTCTTGAGTTTGTTTTTGAATTGAGCTAGTGAGAGTTCTAGGGTCAAGTCAGCTGGGAGTCTGTTCCATATTTTTCCAACAGAGTTGGCAAACAGAGAGCCCCCAGCTGAGTAGTTGGATTTGTATGTTTGAACTAGCAGTCTATTGGATGATTGCAGTGGCCGGGTGCTGGTGTAGGGGCTGATGATATTTTTTAGTGCAGGTGTATTTTCTGGTTGGTAAAGGACTTTATGTGCCACTATTAGCTGGTTGAACTGCAGTAGGCTTGGCAGTTCAAGCCATCCTAGGCGATTTAGGTTGTGACAGTGGTGTGTCTGATAGGCTGTGTCAGTAGCAAATCTGGCAATGTGGTTATAGCAGTATGATAGTTTATTAAGATCTGTTTTGTTTAAGTTGGAGAATAGAGGTGAGGCATAGAGAAGAGTTGATAGCAGATGGGAATGGGCAATTGCAGTTCTAGCAAGTGGGGTAAGGAAGGTTTGATTCTATAAAGAGAGCCAAGTTTTTTTATTAATGGTTTTGATAGTTTGATTGATATGCATATCAAACTTCAGGTTGTTATCAACTATGACACCCAGTAGTTTAATTTGGGCTTCTGGGGAGATGATAGTGCCATTGTTAGCAGTTATGTTGAAGGCTGGCAAGGGGGTCCTGCATGTTGGGGAAAAGAGGAGCAACTTCGTTTTGTTGGGGTTTAGGATTAGATGTTGATTGGAGAGCCATTTTTCCACTGTATTGAAGGTAATTTGGGTTAACGTGAATAAAGTAGCTGGTGAGGTGTCAGGACAAATCAAGGTGGAGTCATACACATATTGAATGCAGGTAGCATCTGGGATGACTGAATGAAGGTCATTGATAAAGATGGAGAAAAGAAGGGATCCTAGTATCGATCCCTGGGGGACTCCTAATGTGATGGATAGGTGAGATGATAGCTTGTCCTGCCATAGGACTGCCTGTTGCTTGCCCTGCAGGTAGGTTTGAAACCATTGGAGTGCATGGTTGTTTAAGGAGATGGCCTTAAAGGTATTTATAAGCATTTTGTGGTCAACCATGTCAAAAGCCTTGGATAGATCTACAAAGAGTGCTGAGGATAGTTTGTTATTATTGCGGTTGTGGTTAATGATGTTAGAGAAAGAGAGAAGGGCAGAAGTAGTACTGTGGTGTGGCTTAAAGCCATGCTGAAAGCTGGACAAAAGCTTGTTGTGTGTGAGGTAGTGCATGAGCTGTATGTGTACACACTTCTCCATAATTTTAGCTAGAGGTGACAGAATAGCTATGGGTCTAAAGTTTGACAGTTCAGTGGAACTACCTCCTTTATGGAGAAGTATGACATGGGAGATTTTCCATATAGTGGGTACAGTAGCTTCAGATATAGCTCTGTTGATCAAGATAGAAATGAGGTAGGCTATGGTGTCAGCAGCTTTTTGCAGATAGTCTGCTGGGAGGAGGTCAGCAGTCAGGGTGGTGGGTCTTAGTTTCTTAAGTAGGGCATGAATAAGTTGAGTAGGAACAGGTTGGAAGGTAAAGTATGTTTGGGTACTGGGTGTGGCTACATTTGAATTAGAGCCATTGGGAGAGAGTTGACTGGCTAGAGACTGGATAGTCTCTGTGAAGAAGCTGTTGAAGTTATTAGCAATGTCTACTGGGGATTTTTGTTGGGAAGCTGAGGGGGGTGGAGTGGTGGTTTGGCCTGGGTGGAGTAGTTTGTTTATTCCTGCCCAGAACTTTTGAGGTTTGTTTTGGTGTTTTTGCAGTAGATGGTAGTAGTGGTTATTTTTGTCTAAGGTTATGGATTTTTTGGTGTCATTCCTTAGCTGTCTGAATCTTAGTTGATCAAGTGGGGCTATTGTTTTTCGGTAGGTGGCCCATGCTTTGTTTCTGAATGAAATTTTGGCTTTGGTATCTTTAGAAAGCCATGGTGCAATATTAACGTTGGTTCTAATAGAGCAGCTGGGAGCATGGGAGTTAAGAATAGCAAGGAATTTGGTGTTAAAGTATGCCACTGCTTCATCTAGGGGGAGGCTTTTTAGTACTGACCAGTTGCATGCCTTAAGTTCATTTTGAAACTTGGTGAGAATAAAATTCTTGCTGTTTCTTAATGTTCTATAGGTGGGTTGGTAGGAGCAGTCTACTTTGAGCTTGATTACATAGGTGAGACAGTGTCACTTAGGTCATCAGGCAAAGTGTCTGATTTACAAGTTTGAAGATGGGTATTGACAAGTATCCAGTCTAGGGTACTTTCCTTATTATTGGGTTTTCCTGTCCTGGTGGGGGATGTTATGATTTGAGTAAATCCATAGAGGTTTATGTGGGCTGTGAGGGTTTCACAAGAGCAAGTGTCCCAGTCAATGTTGAAATCTCCAAGAACAATTGTTTCTTGGGGGTGGTTATTGGATAACCAATATAAGAAGTCTTCTAAGGTTTCTGTGTTCCTCTCTGGGGGAATGTAGACACAGGCAATGTTTACATTTTTGTTTTTGTTAATTTGTAGTTTTGAGATAAGAATTTCAGCATTATTGAATTGGGGTGGTTGTTGGGTGTCTATGCTGACAGATAGGGTAGACTTGTAAAGTATGGCTACCCCACCAATCAGGTAAGTGCTTTCATACCAATAGGTGCTTCTTCAGACCATAAAACAATCAAACTAAACTATTTAAAATGAATCAAATTTCAAACAGCCAATAAAATACCTCTTCATATTAGGACAAAATTGAAAGTAATTACATTAAAGAGCCCTTACTTATATTAGTGTAGAAGGTCCCTGGATTTTACAACAGACTTCAAAGAGACCCTTTCATTCAAGCCAGGGAAATTGTCTGTCTGCAATTTAATTATCCACCATAGCTCCCTCTTCTCAGTTTGATTCCTAAAGTCCCATTGTCATAAATTCTTCTCAACAACTCCCACTGCCATAAAATTAAAAGTATGTGTGAAACCATATTCCATTACATGCTTGGCCAGTGCACTTCTAGTAGCCTCTATATAGATAATATAATAGTGCTCTCTTACCATTTCAAATTGGGGATGATTTGTCTTCCCAATATAAAAACCCATGCATATTTTACATAAGGCAAGGTAGATGATATTCGATGTACGACAATCAGCTGAAACTCTGAATCTATGCATAATACCTGTAACTGGATGCACAAAAGTATTAGTTATAATAATATAAGTACAAACATTGCATCTATTATACTTCCTTGCACCACTCTCCTTACTAGTGGAGGGTGTAGGCAGATGATGAATCCTACAGCATAATTGTCTCTGTAAAGACTTTTTGTTCTTATACCTAATGAACGGTCTGTCCACTACTATATTTCCTATGGAGTTACCAGTTAGTAAAATAGACCTATTGGACCTAATAACTCCATGTATTGCTTCTATATATCACTAGCATAGTACATCATAATGGATACAGTACTTTGACCTACCATTCCAGGCCTCTCAGTGAAGGTTGTAGAGAAGAATTTACGACAAGAGGACTTTAGGAATCAAACTGAGAAGAGGGAGCTATGGTGGATAATTAAATTGCAGGTAGACAAATTCCCTGGTCTGAATTAAAGGGTCTCTTTGAAGCCTGTTTTAAAATACAGGAACCTTCCACACTAATATGAGTAAGGGCTCTTTAATGTAATTGCTTTCAACTGTGTCCTAATGTGAAGGGGTATTTTATTGGTTGGTTGAAATTTGATTCTTTTTAAATAGAGTTTAGTCTGAGTGTTTTATGGTCTGAAGAAGCACCTATTGGTGTGAAAGCACTTACCTGCTTTAATAAATGTTTCTGTTTTTATTTTCTGCTATGTTTTTGCTGCTGGAGTTCTTCTGTGAACAGAGCCATACAAGTTTCGGTACCTAAGGGATACAGTAAGTTATGTGTGAGGATCAAGATATTCCTTGCCAAAGTGCACATCACAAAGAAATTACATACATCTGCCCTGTTCTACATTTCAACTGTTAGTCTGCCCATCCCACTCCCTCAAAAGATGAGGATGATGTTGTTAATGAGTTGAATGTAATATTTCATGATAAAACAGACCTTTACAAAGTACACAATATTAACCTAATAATTGCTGAGACATATAACAGTCTTTAGCAAGCTTTACCAACCCTATTGTTAAATAGCTGACATTAACTGAATGTTATGGATCATGGATATGTTTATAGTAATACAATGAATAACTGAGTTCTTTGCAATCATGCTCAAAATATATGTTAATATCAATAAGTGGAATATGCTTCTCTAAATAAATACTGCGGTAGGTTAGGTCCCTTATCTGGATTTGAGCACACAGCACACAAAAATGTCAGCATGCTGGCCTATCCCCTTACAATTCAAGCTAACAGCCAGCACACATTATTCCTAAACAAACAGGTACTGTTCTACATACCATGTTGCTAGAACGCTGATGTTATCAGAGCATTATGGATTACAGGCATCTTCATAGGACTTTGATGAGTAACTCAGTTATTCACAAACATGCACAACATTAATGTCATGTTTTGGAATATGCTTCTCCAGAAAATGCTTTGGGTGAATTAAACCAAGATAACATTTACAGATATATATTTCCCCTATGTGGATTGGAACTTACAGTACACCAAAATTTAGACATGCTGGCCAGCTGGCTTACAGGCTGAGATAACAGTCAGCAGAGGTTTCAGTTTAGAAAACAGGTACTGCAGGTGTTTGACTATGGAAACTGCAAAACGTTATTGGACATTTTATTGTACAGAAATAACACCTATCAACACATAACTGAAAATGTGTAAGCAGTCGGACATGCATTCCTTTTTAGCTTAAATAAACTTGTCTGTGTAGGAGGAATGAATTAATGAAGTTATGCACATGTTTTTATTCCAACATATAACAATGCAGTAGGTGATATGTGGTGCTATAATGGAAAACTAAGAAGTGCAAAGTCATCCACAGGCTAGGTGCTATAGGTATCACTGATGCATGATGACAGTGCCTATGTGAAATTATGGAGTTAGATGCAATAAAGCATATGTACTTCTATAAAGGTCATAATTTTGGATATTATACATATTATTATTATTATTATTATTATTATTATTATTAAATAAATTAACAACATGGAACTCAGATCTACAATTATCACGATAGTATTTACCAAGTTGACTTAATTATCCACATGACCTAATGTCACAGCAGCTGCTAAATGTTTATAAAAACATCTATCTGATATATATATGGGACAAAGATATATCTGTAAAATCCATAGGAATGATCAGATATGCTTAGGATACTGACCCTTGTAGGGATCTACGATCTGCCTCTGCACCACAGTGACCCACCATCATAGATCCTCTGCATCACTCCAGTGCAGGTCATCATAATAGCTGTGAACCTATACTCTAGTATAGTCTACTCTAGTGTAGTAGATCCCTGTCCTCCTTCAGTGCTCCCTAGTGATCTGGTTCCATACACCTATCATGGAGAAGTTCCTGGGCCTGGCTCTTATCCTTTGCTCCAATCCAACAGACACAGTCAACATGTGTGTTGCTTCCTCATTGGTCCAGTAGGGAGCATGGACACATCTCAGCCTCCTCGAAGTAGCCATACCAATCCTCAAGTTGAAGGAGGAAGTCTAGAAAATACAAACACAGAGAAATGCTCACTGAGGCAACACTCAATTCACAGTTAACAATTGTCTGATTAATAAATGTATCAAACTGTATAAAGTGGCACTGATGTCTTATTATCCGATCAGTGCCTATTATGTGTTTCTGCAGAACACCTGGATTTTACAGCGCATGAAGCAAATTTACATGTAGGTGCTCAAGTGGGATTCCAAAAACCTGAATTTTAGTTAACCTCATTAATCATGTATGGTGCAAATGGTAGTTAAAGGTGGGTGCACATTAGGTGCACTTTGATTCTGGGATTCAGAGTGAGTGGCACATTGGAAATTACTAGCATTCATATTTTGTTGATTAGTAAATCTCTTCAAGTCATTCATTTCCAAAGGTACCTGATTAAATTAATTGTTTCTCAATATGTTATCTTTAACAGACATTTTAAGTTCCTGGAGTGATGTTGGTTTGCACTTTATGCATACTGGTGTTGCTATTTTAAATAAGTGATTTTAGTCCCATATGCAGTTGTATAGTTGTGGTGCTGCGGTAGCGTTGTCACCTCACAGTAAAACGTTGTCCTGTTCAATTCTCAGCTAAAGCGTCTTCTGTGTGGAGACATATGTGAATGGGCGTACCTTCATTGAAGGTTGTGCGTCAGGGTTAGCAACTCGGTACGTAAAAATCTACTGCCAATCATTAGCGGACCAGAGTTCTGCTGTGGTGACCCCTAACCAGGAAAAGCTGAAAGATTCAGCATGCAATTGTATAGATAGACTTATGTTGCAAATGATAATAGTATATGAAGGCTGATTTACTTTTCTTACTGGCAATTCCTTGTACTCTGTGGTGTATCTGTGGAAACCTATTGATTTCAACGCTATCAGTTTCTAGTATGTGATGTTGATATTACACATATTTCTTAATTCATCTTTCCTAACAAAACTGTTAAAAACACATGCTGTTGCTGTTATGGATATTTCTTCAATCATGCTTCTTAACACTACTGGTCAATATACTAATAATCTATACTGTCTTCGACCTGCCTGTTGATTCTGAGCTTTCCCAACACTTTCTATAAGTTGCTAAATTGTTACTTGCTGTAGTATTTTAATGCAAAATGCAAGCAGACCTCAATGGCATGATGCTGTTGTTATAGTGTGTGTATCACCATCTTTCAGATGGTCAACCGTCCTAGTGATGGCAACTTCTCTTCCCAGGAAAATGACATCATAATTGATGCTCTCCAGCAACAGGGACAGAGACTCTTAGGCTGTTCAGGTGATACACTTTAGAGACATGAAATCTAGGCTGACCCTCACCAACATGATAAATGATCTGGAGGTCACAACTAATCTCGTGATGCTCGTAGGCGACACTGCTCAGACATGATCCATCATGCAGCCAACAGAGTGAGATGCTACAAGAGACAGAAGGATGCCACTGCTGGTGGACTACCATTGACCACCTGATGACATCACAATATTTCTGGCTTCACTGCATACAGCAAGACAGGAGCAACACATCCCTAATGGTGGGATTGAAGACAGAGTTTCAGTTTGAAAATGTATGTTTTTCTTTCCATTACATTGCTAGGAATAGAGACAAACACTGCATATTGCTGTAGCATGCATATTCATGTAGTGTTGCTTTTGATTTAAAGCGGCAGAGTCAAGTCCTACATATACATCCACACAAAGTGAGGATGATGAATTTAAGTCTAATGACATGCATTGATGAGCAGACTAAACAACATTTGTAATGCTATTTGCATTCATATTCACAGGTCCATCTACTTTGGGACTAAACCATGGATCGGCAAGTGACTCTGTCACCACTGCCTTGTTATTGCCTCTACCTAATTTCATGGCAGTGCTGTTTAATTCCATATTGTTATTTACCTAACATTGTACACTACAGGTACATCCAGTGGAGGCCCAAGCCATGCAGGTTCAAGTGCAGACAGACCAGAAATCATACCTCTCAACCTCTTAGAGCAAGAAACCTGAACAGAGCCATACATAAAAGTGGGACAAAGGCTCAAGATAGTGACAATTTTTAAATATTTCTCTTATAAACTCAGAAAGTTGATAGAATAACATGTTTTGCATTAGCATGAATTTTCTGAAGGATATGAAGTCTGAAACTCAAACGTCTGTCATAATTTTCAAACTGCAGTCTTTAATGAATTACCACTAATTTGTCAGAAACACCAATTTTATGAAAAATGGACCAAAATATAAGGCCAAAATCTAGTCAGTCTGTGGAAATGTATACAGTTGAGAGGTATGGAATATTTTGTCATAGCTTGCACCAATATGCAGCACATAGGTGATACATGACACCTGTGTCAATATTTGTCAACACAGGCCCATCTGGTGAGTATTGGCAGCCCATGTTACTGTGGTGTATATGTGATGCTGTCAGTATTGTTTTTGCTAAATGCATGATTGTGCTGTCTTTCTCTTTACTTTCCCACTGCAAGATCCACAGTACAACCCATAACCTCTCCACAACAGGAGTCTGTCAGTGATATGCTATTAAATATGTTTCATACTTGTCACTGATGTTAATCCTATTGTTGTCCTCCATTAATGCTGTTTCTTCCCAAGCCTAGGCCAGTCTGCATCAATGTCATTGAGTGCACATACAGTTGGTATGTGTATGTCAAACCTTCTGTATGTTCTAACTGTGTTCACCTGGTTAATGGGGCAATGATGTGATAACTAATGTTGTTTTTCCCCACAATACGTAAAGTTCATCCCTCTGCAACATCCCCATCTTCTCATGAAGTATTGTCAGCTGTGTGTTTTTTTGTATTCCTTACATATGTCATGTATGTTGGCCTTGTAAACAATGTATTTGTTTATTTATTTGTTTATTTAGCATTTGTTTACCGGGAAAGTCTGACTGGACACAGATCCTTTTTCAGCAGAGGCCCGGGGAGAAAAGCTCCATGAGTCACAGTAAATTTTCATGCACACATTACAATAATCAAATAAGTATAAAGTAAACAAAATGTAGTATACATAAGAACATACAAGTTTGTTACATCTTGACAACAAAACCTAGGCTTTGAACATAGCCAGTACTATTTGTAGGTATGACTTATGACAAGATATAAGGTTAAGACAGGTCGGTAGGAACAAAGGATTAAACACCAGGGGAGAAGTTGGATATGTTTTGGGTATACTGTGATGTATCAGAGCAGTCATGAGGGGTTAGTACAGGAACATAGCCACTTATTTTTTAGATAAGCTTTAAGTGATGGCTTAAAGTGGTTAGTGGATGAGACTGAGAGAATGGAGTTAGGAAGGGAGTTCCATATACAAGATATACAGTTGAAAAATAAAGATTCTCCTGCACTGTTGTTGGCCTTGGAGATGGTGAATAATTTCTTGCTGTTAGAGTGAAGTGGTCTGCTGGAACTGTAAGGAAGGATGAGATTTTGAAGTGCAGGGGTTATAGTTGGTTGTGTTACAGTTTTGTGAGTTAGAGAGAGTTGGTTGTAAAGAATAATGTTGTAAAGCTCAAGCCAGTCTAGTATCCTTAAAGCTGTTCAATGATGTGTTCTATATGGGCAGTCAGATGCAAACTTAGCAATTTTATTATAACATGCTGAGACAGATGCCTTGTGTCAGAGGAATGGCCTCAAGCTCAGTACCAAAAAGCACATTGTCATCCCCTTTGTTAAAAACTCTGTGCCCATGAACTACCACATAAACTGCAGTTTACTTAACACGGAATGTGTGATAAGAGACCTTGGGACCCAGGTGGACAGTAGTCTCTCCTTTGATAATCACATCACCGCAGTAGTCAGGAAATCCTTTTATGTGGCACACCTCATCACAAAAGGGTTCTCATCCCGGAAAAAAGAGGTCATTGTTCCCCTCTACTTGGCACTCATTAGACCCATTATAGAGTACAACGCCCCTTTTGGAATGTACCTCACAAGACATCTGCAGCAGCTGGAAAGTCCACAGAAGTACCTCACAAAGAGGATTACTGGCCTCAAACAGATGCCCTACACTGACCATCTCAAAAAACTCCTAACATATAAAGCTATGTTAAACCCAGAGCTGTTGGACATGCTACACCTAAAGAAATCCCACTCCCTTTGAGCTACATGCTCTAGGGACCTAAACTTTGTCACCACAATAAACAGGACATGCTGGAGGGATATATTCCTGTCCCAGAGACTTCCTACACTCTGGAACAAGCTATCCATCTATGTCAAGCAAAGTTCCTCATTAGCACCCTTCAAGAAAAATCTTGATGAGTGGATGGGAAATAGGAAATACACCCTGGGGATCACTTCTGTGGCTCTGCTCAATAGGGGCACAGGAAATTAACTTTCTTGGGTGGAGTAAGCCAAGGAATCTTGTTGGCTAGACTTACTTAGGCCCTTGGACTGATAGCCTAGCACCTACCTATGAATCTACCTATGAACCTATGCTTCTAGCTTAGATAAGTCAGTTTTCCTTAGATTAGTTAAAATTGGAGAGGCATATAGTAGAGTGGAGAACAGATGTGTTTGTGCTAATGTAATTTTGGCCGTTGTGGTCAGAAACCTTTTGTGCAGATATAGACTTCCAAGTTTCTTATGGACTTTTTTATAGTTAGGGAGACGTGCAAGTCAAATTTTAGAGTATTGTCTATTTCCACTCCAAGAAGCTTTGTATGGGTTGTTGGGGAGATCACAGTATTGTCTTTGGCTATTATGGTAAATGTTTGGGCATGAGACAGATGTCTTGTTAGGTTGGAAGAGTAATAATTTAGTTTTGTTTGGGTTCAGGAATAGGTGGGCATTGGCTAACCATGTTTCAACAGAAGTGAAAGATCCCTGTGTTTGAGAATGAAGAGCTGATAGAGAAGTGGCAGTACAGGTGAGTGTTGAATCATCTGCATACTGTATTATAGAACTGTGTGGAGTAGCTATGTGTAGATTATTAGTAAAGAGGAATGTGCACGTATGTGTGTGTGAGTGTGTGTAATACAGAAAAATGGCCTTTCAATCTACTTTTGTTTCCTACTTGTTTAGAAAACAATGTGGATAGAGCAGAGGCTCATAGAATTTCTAATGAGTTAGATGTGACTTGTAAACATCAATGGACCTTTCTTACTTATGCTTAATATTGTGTACGTTATTATCAACCTAAGCTGCTTGCTGTTTTTCATAGCATTAGTGTCATTCATGGTGTTAAACGTGAGTGCCATTACAGTATTGGTGCTGCAAAACCTGATAAGAAGGATGGGAGGTAACAAAAAGGTGAGAAAAGGTTATACCTGTCCTTTTGAAAGGAGGAGTTTTGTGAAGACATAAGCAATCCTCAGCCTGGGAATTATGAATGTGATGATGGTACCAAATGAGCTAAACATAAAAGTTACAGATGTCAAACCATGATTTGGTTCATTGAAGTAGAAAATGTACAATGATGATAATAAAATGGGCACATACTATCAGAAAATTAAAAGCCCTTCTTATAACAGTGAAGATTTAGTGTCATTCCAGAAGAAATCATTTGATCTTATCTACACCAACAGAAGTTAAACATACACCAGCTATTATACAACTTCTGCAGCATTTCTTTCTTAAAGTTCTTGTGCCAGCTAAACATTACAGCACATGCTCACCATCCCCTGTGTGCCAGCTAATCGTTACAGAGCATACTCACCATCCCCTGTCTGCCAGCTAATCATTACAGAGCATGCTCACCATCCCCTGTGTGTCAGCTAATCGTTACAGAGCATGCTCACCATCCCCTGTGTACCAGCTAATCGTTACAGAGCATGCTCACCATCCCCTGTGTGCCAGCTAATCGTTACAGAGCATGCTCACCATCCCCTGTGTGCCAGCTAATCGTTACAGAGCATGCTCACCATCCCCTGTGTGCCAGCTAATCGTTACAGAGCATGCTCACCATCCCCTGTGTGCCAGCTAATTGTTACAGAGCATGCTCACCATCCCCTGTGTGCCAGCTAATCATTACAGAGCATGCTCACCATCCCCTGTGTGCCAGCTAATCGTTACAGAGCATGCTTACCATCTCCTGTGCCCTAAGGCAGCACAAGAGGAAGCTGCAAAGCCAGTTATCAGTAGCTTCCTTATTTACATGGAGAAAGCTGGCAATCATCATGAGTTTAGATCCACTAGAAAATTCTTGTGAATAACTGTTCAGAACAGGTGGGATGCTTATAAAGATATAACTGTGTTACAAGATTCAGTTCCATTAAAAGTAAAATAACCATCTATGATTCAGGACTTATATAATTATTATTGGCTAAAGCCTCATGGTATAGACTTGGTGCCTCAAATAATTACATTGTAATGGCAGCAGTATATTTAGCTTTACTCTAGCTTATTTGTGCCATCATAGCTGTTTCTCGAGTTTAGAGATGCAGGTGTTAAATCACTGGGTGTGCATTATTAGACACCAAGCAATCACTCTGTAAGTGGGTTGTAATTGTGCTTGGTTGATGCCTGAGCTTGCAAGAATTGAGTTGGATGTTTGGAGGCAGCTACTGATGCAACAGCAGATGACTTTGTGTGCTGATTGCTGATTGCACCTGTTAATATCTGTTAGGGCAGAGGATTAAGGCTCAGAAAAGTTAATGAGTTGCTTTATGTACCAAGGGGTAAAGGATTTGATCTCTTCTACATTCATTTGCCTACTGTGTGACTGTGCAAGTTACTTATTCAGACAATGCTCCTGGGTGGCCCATGAAGTGGGTAACACTGGTGTCTTGGGCTCAGATCTGCTCATTTTCATAAAAGGAGAAAGAAAACTCATTTGGTCAGTGGTAGGTATTACTATACATGGTGCTCTGTAGTTATTTGTGACTGTAACAGACTCAAATTCCTTTTGCATGTTCTGATAAAGTCCCACTTGCAGAGCTACAAAAGAGCTTAATTGTACTATATTAAAAGGTGCCATGGCTTATACAGTGGGGGTCACCTTATGGCTTGTACAGTGGGGGTCACCTCTTTTGAGTCCCAACTATTTTGTTGAAAGGTTCGTTGTTTTTAAGCTTGCTGTTTTTGCTCCATTATTTTGACTTCTGGTTCTTAATGTGTAAAAAAGAACTCAGGACCAGATATCTTAGAATCAGAGTGCAGACAGGCCCAAATAATTTTCCAGTCAGGGAAATGTGCAGCTGCAGCTTCTCTGGGAACTGAAATACATTTAATGTATCTTAGCAATAGTGATATTTGGAGCAGTATATCAGTGACCCTGATGAGTTATCGATGATGAATGAGAAGACAGTTACAACAAAACTGCTCTATGATATTGGTGTTCAGAAACCAATGAGCCCTAAAAAGAAAACTGCAGCCAGAAAGCCTAAGGGTAAAAATGAGTGATTACATGAAGAATAGTCAGCTACAAATTATTAGACATTGCTTGTTGATGTGTGCTTATGCTATTGATTGAAAATTTTTAGCCAGTGAATGGCATACTCTAACAATATGGTGGACTAATAGACTGGTTTTATATCAGTGCTTCAGTCATGGTGCAATAATGCATACAATGCTTGTGCGCTACTGTTCTAGGTGTTCTTAAGTTGTATTTTGCTATGCACCTGATGTATTTTATTTCTGTTATTATGATTTTAAAGTGCACTACACTTAATGTACAGCACTGCACTGCCTTTAAAAAATGAAATGTGCTTACAAAATGTCTGCTGAATCATTGATGGAGTTCACATTATAGTTTCAAGAGAGATGACTGAATAATTTATGGAAAGAGGAGGTATTAAAGATTTTGGCATGTATCTCAAAATAGGTGCGCATGAAATTATTCAAGGAAAACGTAGACTGCAAGCTGACAGTCTCCACCAGGGAAAAGAATGGTGGACTATGGTGCATAGAGATAAAGGCCTTATTATGATCCAGACAACTCATTTCCATCTAGTGGAACAGGTGCTTGAGTGGCTATATGCAATGGTGGGAGTGAGTAGCCAATATCAGTTTGCCCATCCTGGGGACAGGGAGGTAGTCTAGGCTTGCTGAAATAGCAACTTTATGAGGCTGGCAAGCTCCATGCTACAAACAGGTATATCTCTTGTGCAGGGGTTGCTCATGTGTGGAAGCACATATTCAGCTACTAACATCGGAATTACAGTGCTTGCAAAGTTAGGATACACTCCACAACAGCAATATGATGCTAGAGGAGCATACTTGATCTCTTCACTGTCCCTGGACACAGGTTGTGTTGATCCTGAAAGTGGCTAAGGAGGTGTCTGAGGAAAAAAGCTAGTGACAGCTGATGATCCATAATGAGGATGAAAAAAATATGCTGAAAATCTAGTATTGCACCCAAACCAGCCATTTTTCCTCATATTTATAGAACCTTATAGAATTTTAAGGGAGATTACAGCTGTACCCTGGCTGGTTGGGGTGATAATACAGTATTAAACATCTTGGTGTTCTGCAGGAATAACAAGACAGAAATGCACATTCAAACATCTTTTTTACTATATCCCAAGGCATCCCTGTTTTATAGCACTTAACCTACATCTTGTAAAGATAAAAACATTATTATTAAACTTTTTCCTGAGTTCATAAAAGATATAGGGTACATAAAGAAGTTCTCTAATCTACTCATTATGTAGGTGTGCAAGCTGTCTAAACAACTTTGTTTATGATACTGCTTCTATTGTAAGTCATTTATAGTAAGAGATCAAACATCAAGAGTTTTTGTGAGAGAAAACAGAGGCTACATTACTGCGGGGTACACTCTAGCTGAATATGGCTGGTACTTTATAAAATTTCCTTAGATCCCCAATCGAGGGTATGCAATCAATACATCTTTTATGGATTTAATGAAGACAAGTATGGTGCTCAAAGGAATTCATTTATGGGATTGGGACATGGCTACATATGATCATCATTTCATGACCATTAGGTATGTGAGACTTTATTGAGAAGGCTAAAAGAAAATGGAAATGAATATCACCAGAGACGTGATGGAGATAATATTGTTGTTCAACCCTGATGTCCTTTAGTTTTCTTCAAAGTAAATAAGGCTTCCCAAGAATGGACCCTGGAGATACTTAGAACCAAGGGGTAGAGTGTTAAATTTAGATCTAATCAGTCTGGCAATATTTGAAAACCTTCCAATGCTGAAAAAAAAATGGTGGGAAATGTTAGCCTGATTGGGATAGGCTGCCCAAGCAAGTTATCATATCGGTATACTTTCTTATGAATAAAATGCTGTGGAAGGTATGGAAGTGAAAGAACAGGTGTGGATCTGTGGGGAGTAAGATGAATCAAGCTACTTGGGCATGCTGCGTGAAATAATTGCACATGTTGAAGCTTTTCACTTAATTTTTTAAATAAATGCTTCTGTTTATGTATCAGGATATTGAACACCTAAAATAAGCTACAAAAGGGGGGTTGCATTAAAATTAGTATGTTTTGAGTGTAAGATGGCAATTCCACAGTAATTACATTTGTTTAAAGTTTCTTACTTCATGAGGCATATAATACACCTGCTAAGTTTACCATGATTGCCTTGATTTTGCCTCACAATTTCATTCCTTTATTCTTCACCTGTCCCTTTGGAATTCCATCATTAACTCGACAATTATCAATTTGCTATATGCCATGTGGTTTCATGTCAATTTGATGAAAGTAGTTTCAGCAAATGTTAAAAAAATTCCAAAAGTATTTGCTAAAGCTACCCTTCAGTGAACATCTGAGAAAACTTGCAGGGGGCAAATACCCCAACAATCCCCATGCAGAATCCTACACTAAGGCACTGTACGAGCACATCCACTTGTGCATGAATCCTGCCATCCCAAATAGAACCAAGATGCTCTTCTCCAAAAAAAGGAAGCCAATCTGGTGGTCCCCTGCTATAAACAAACTATACAACAGAAGGAAGAAACTGTTGCAGAAAAGAGGAAAATCCCAGGATGCAAAAAACTCCCTCACCAGCCTCAGTAAGAAGCTGAGATCCCTCATAAAATCCTCAAAAGCCAGTTACAAAAATACAATTGTCAAAGATTCCAAAGACAGCCACAAGACATTGTATAGTTATGTTAATAATCTAAATGGCAATGCTCAGATCTGCTCTGAGCTACAACAGAATGACATTAAATATACTGATCCCAAGGATATCGTCAATATCCTGGCAGATGGATTTAGTGCCAACTTCACCCCCCTCTCACCCCCTAAAGGACCCATTTCAATACCAAAAGATTGCCAAATTCCGATAATCACAGCCACACAGGTAGAAAAAGCACTCTCCAAAGCTAAGAATACAGCATCCATGGGACCAGGTGACATCCCAGGCTGTGTACTACATGAACTACAAAATGAATTGGCACCCCACCTAAGTGTCATGTTTAATCATAGCCTCACCTCAGGCTTCATGCCCACTGAGTGGTGCACAGCTACAGTTATCCTACTCCACAAGGGAGGATCCACCTTGGATCCGGGAAACTACCGTCCCATCAGTCTGACAAGCCTGATCTGCAAGGGCATGGAACGCATTATCATGGAACTTATAAACAAAGACATTGGCAGCCTTCAAACACTGGACCCCACCCAGTTTTGGTTTGTGAAGGGCCAATATTGTCTCCTGAATCTGATTGACTTCTTTGAATCAGTCTCCAGAGCTGTGGATGAGGATAAGGCAGTCCACACAGCCTATCTGGACCTCGCCAAGGCCTTCAACACCATCCCCCACTCTGGAATCATAGATAAACTTACTAAGCTGGGCATAAATCCCTATGTCACTCGATGGGTTGCCAACTGGCTTACTGACAGAACCCAGACTGTAAAAGTAGCCAACTCCAAATCTAGCTCCAGACAAGTGACAAGTGGAGTACCTCAGGGTTCAGTCCTGGGACCACTTTTGTTTGGCATCTACTTCTCTGAAGTACAGGCCAACACTAAAGGACTCTGGCTAACAAAGTTTGCAGATGACTGCAAACTGGGAGCCATTACTGAATCCCCAAATGATGTGGATATTCTACAAAAGGGCCTTACAAAAACAGATGCCTGGTGCCAGAGCCATGGGCTCAAGCTTAATGCCAAGAAATGTATAGATATCCCCTTTGGAAAAAAAGCATGTACCCATAAACTACCACATAGGTGGCAGGACACTAAACATCGAAAGTGTGATGAGAGACTTAGGGACACAAGTGGACAGTGGTCTCACTTTTGATAACCACATCACCACAACAGTCAGGAAATCCTTCTATGTGGCACACCTCGTCACTAAGGGCTTTTCTTCCAGAAAAAAGGAGGTCATTGTCCCACTGTACTCATCCCTCATTAGACCCATTATAGAGTATAATGGCCCATTTGGTATGTACCTCACAAGATATCTGCAACAGCTGGAAAGGCCACAGAAATACCTCGCTAAAAGAATCACAGGCCTAAAGCAGATGCCATATGCTGACCGTCGAAAAAAACTCCAGCTATACTCTGTGGCATATTGTCTACTCAGAGGCGATCTCTGCTTAACATACAAGGCCATGTCAAACCCTGAGCTGTTGGATAAGCTCTACTTAAAGAAATCCCAATCCCTCAGAGCCACACGCTCCAGGGATCTAAACCTTATCATCACAATGAACAAAACATGCTGGAGGGATAGGTTCCTGACCCAGAGACTCCCCATACTCTGGAATAGACTGCCCATACATGTCAAGCAGAGCGCCTCATTGGCTCTCTTCAAAAGGAACCTTGATAATTGGATGGGAGATAGGAAATTCACCCTGGGGATCATGTCAGTCACCCTGCTAGACAGGGGCCCAGAGAAGTAAATATTGTGGGAAG
Source organism: Protopterus annectens (assembly GCF_019279795.1). Lineage (NCBI taxonomy): Eukaryota > Metazoa > Chordata > Ceratodontiformes > Protopteridae > Protopterus > Protopterus annectens. The sequence goes on along the minus strand of NC_056728.1, from coordinate 368,838,994 downwards.
AAATTTCCAGGGAATTGTTATGGCTAGGCTTGCATAGGCCTTAGGGCTGATAGCCTAGTACCAACCTATGAACCTATGTGGGAGATCCCCCACACCCCCAAACATACAAATACCATCTCTGAAGACACACTATAGTGGAGAGGCAAACTACTGTCTGAGAAAGTAGTTTCAATGAACATACTTTGATCCTTTCATGTTCACCAAAACTACCTTCAGTAGCCTGACATGCTTCCATACCATGTACATAATCCGCATTTTAATGTTTAGAAATGGTATTTTATAAAATTTCTCTTCCTGTACGTGTTAGTTACTGTTACTATTATTGCTTTATATATCCCAGAAAGAGTATGAAATTGGTCAAATGTGATCAGTGTTTTGCCCCAGTTAAATTCAAATAAATAAATACATACATATATACAAACTGACACATGTGCAGAGGGTGTGACTATTTCTTTTTTGTTGTTGTATATAGCAAGGCTATTTTTGGAGCATGAGAATTCGTTTGTAAATGTTTAGTTGTTAACCTTTTTATTAACCTTTTATATATTGACACATTGAAAATATGACTATATTCAGTAAATCCATATCAATATATGTCTACATATCTATATTTCTACATCTATCTATCTTTGTATCTATCTGTGTATCTGTGGGTGTATGTGTATATATATATATATATCCATATCAATATATGTCTACATATCCATATTTCTACATCTATCTATCTTTGTATCTATCTGTGTATCTGTGTGTGTATGTGTATATATATATATATATATATATATATATATATATATATATATATATATATATATATATATATATATATATATATATATATATATATATATAAACAGTTATGATATAGGTTGAAGGGAAAAATAGAGATGAAGTATGTAAAAGTGGATTTTATGTTGGAGGATGAGAAGTACTATTGGTAAAAAATGTTAATATAAAGATTCAAATCTGGGGGCAGGTGTGGATACATAACTGAGTCAGTTTGAAAGCAGATGAGGGTGTGTCCTTGACACTAAAAGGAAGTGCTTTATTTATGGCAGGTAGGAAGGAATTTCCATATGTGTAGTCTGAGTATTGTAGAAGCAGAGGTTAATGTTGTAAAGTTTAATTTTAGGTTATTGGAGGGTGGTTATTTTTAATGTCAAGGATCTCTGGCTGTAGCCTGATAGGTAGGGAAATAGACCCCTGGCTAAGGATGAGAAATATTGCAAATGAATTAATTTGAAAATCAGAGATCCTCATAATAGTTTGATCTGGTAGGTAATGGAAAGCCATTGTGGTCTGGAAAGAGATTAGCAGTGGTCCTATAATCTCAGTGGTAGAGAGATTAACCTGCAGATGTTGTTTGTGGAGGTTTGGTGTGAGCAAATGATTGTTTGGAAGCTGAGGCTGTGATGCCCATGCACTGGCCCAGTAATCAAGGAGCCTCAATCTTCACTACTAACACCAGTGAGGGGTATCCACGTTGGGAAAGATAACAAATATACACACAGTAAAGTACAATTTCCCTTAAGAGCTAACAGAGATCACAGTAAGTCTGGGGCTGGTTTCTCCCTTTCTCTCAAGATGCCCAATAAGACTCCCCACTGGCACAGCTATAGCATACAGGTCTTAGCCAAGTAGTCAGGCCAAAACCTCCAGTATCCCCTCTGTCCAACCAGTGCTTCATGTCCCTGCCCAAGTAGCTAAGACACACACACTTTGAGAATTTGGTTTATATACACACACACAGACACTCCTGGGAAAGGCTGGCACAATTTCTCCAGCTATGTCCCCTCCTGCCAGGGTATAAAGTAGTAATTACTGCCACCAACTACTCTTATCAGCTCTTAAAAAGACCCTTACCAAAGAGTGTCCAATTATACTATGCAATATTATTATCCAAATAGTAAGTGGATGAACAGAGAGGCTTATTGGAGTGACTTTGTACAGTATCACCAAGTACACGCAAGTACTCTAGAGCTTAAATTATCTCTACACAAAACAGCCATAGTTGAAAGGTTTAAAAATATTTAATAATAAGTAATGAAAACACAAAACAAATTTTCTCAGTTCAACACGGTGCTAGTCAAGAGCTCAGAAATCTCAGGAAAATGCTTAAAATAATACTGCAGAATAGTCTGACATAAATATAGAAAACAGCTAGACTAAATCTGACTAAATTCCTATGTAACTCTAAGAGCAATCACAGTTCTAAATAAACTTACATATAATGCAAAAGCAGAGTATGGTAAGTGATGTTCTTCAGACAAAATCCAAAAATGCTCTGATTCTCTCTCTGTGAGAAAGTCTTAAAATAATACATCACTGCTGACTCATTTTAGATTACATCATTCTTCTCTGGTTCCCAGGCTACCAAAAACTCAGAGTTTTAATATTTATTTAATCTTGCACCTGGCCAGGAAACTGCAGCAATAAAATGCATTATATATGTAAAATCTAGCAATTAACTCTGGTGTCAAACAATAGAAGGAATTCCTCAGTCCAGACATTATGTCTCCGAGCCATGAGATCAAACAATCATACAATACTTGACTTATCAACTTTCTTGCAGCCGAGTGCACTGTGGTTACATGTTTGAAGTTCAATATTTAACACAGTTTTCTTACATTTAAGAGGACAAGCCTGTGGATTATATTCATGTTTGGACACCCTTTGGTGAGGGTCCTTTTACTAGTTGATAAGAGTAGTTGGTGGGAGTGATTACCACCTTATAGCCTGGCAGCAGGGGGGCATAGCTGGAGAACCTTTGCCAGCCTTCCCCAGGAGTGTCTATGTGTTAGCATATAAACCAAATCTCAAAGTGTGTGTGTGTCAGCTACTTGGGCAGGGACATCAAGTACTGGTTGGGTGGAGAGAGTATCGTTGGGAGAAAAGAAACCTAAATATTGAGTTAAACTTTAGGAGAGGAAGGAGCTTTCCTTTAACTTGTGACAACCCCCCACACACACACACACTCATATACCAAGACAAAAAAGCCAAATTCATATTCCTCCCCTCTGTTACAACAGATTTGGTGTAGTGGTACGTTGCTGTGCCTCTAGTGCACAGGGTCATGGGTTTGAGACCTGGCAGGGCTGGTTATTTGGGATGGAGCTTGGCATAATGGTTAAGGTACTTGCCTTACAAACACAAGGTGCAGGATTTCATTCCCACATGGGGCCTAATTGGCTAGGCTTACAATGTCCCACAAGGGCAGTTAGTCTAGTACTAATCTATGAACCTTACTCTTTCCCCTATATCACAATCTCTTGATGTCTCTATCTCAAAGCCAGGAATAACTTTCAGTGAAGAGAAAACCCTCTCTCAGCTTGAATAATGTCTTTCCCTGATTGCCTCAGCCTCCACAAAATCCTCTGCTCCCACCAAACCTCCACAAACAACATCCGCAGGTTAATCTTAATACCACTGCAACCATAGGACCACACATACAGGCATATAATCTAGTTCTCCATTACACACACACACACACACACACACACACACACACACACACACACACACACACACACACACACTCATATGTTTATTTGTACACATGTACTTTATATATATATATATATATATATATATATATATGTGTGTGTGTGTGTGTGTGTGTGTGTATGCAAACACATACACACACACACTATACATATGTGTTTGTGTGTGTGTGTGTTTGTGTGTGTGTGTGTGTGTGTGCCATATTTTTTTCTTTATATTGCTAAGTGTATATATTACTTCGTATTATCTTTGCCAGCATAGCCCGAGTCATGGCTGAAAAGGGTCCTGACACCAGTTCACTTTCCTGGTTATTAACATATAAATAAATAGAAAATAGAAAAAAATGGGGTGAACATAACGGCAATAATTAAGGAACTATTAAAGCACATTTTAATTCTGCATTATTAATGAGAAAGAAAAGATCTTCCAACTGAAGACATTGGGAAGTAGCAGACAGACTTAGTTTGCAGTCCTACTACTTGTCACCTGTAAAGGTACAGCATGGACCAATTACTGCAGTTAGAGTTTTCACACCTCAACATGACAGTATGGGAAAAGGTCTGTCAATTCTTTTAGAGCTACAAAAGAATCCCTTTACAAAAGCCTGCTATTTAGTTACTTTCTTTTCCTGAAAGTAGCTAACATCTATTTATAGTTTTGGACAAGCTCTGACAGACACATAAATGAGGTTCAGTCAGAGAAACACAGAAGTAGCTCTGTTACAGAAGGTGTGTTGACAGTGCTTCACAGTCCTGCCATTCTATCTTAATGGCATGAGAAAACTACACCTCTTCCTTATGTCTAGTATGATGCATATAAAAAGGACTTGAATGAAAGCAAGAAAAGAAGATCACATTATCAAGGCAGGTCCCATTATCTGCCATTTTGAGGGAAACCCATTAAAATTGTAAAATAAGCACTTGGAGTGATTTTGAGGCATTATAAAAGCTCAGAAAACAAAGATACAATAACAAAACACATTTTGAGTTCTAAGGTAAGAAAAGATTTTGCATACATAGGAAAAGGAGGATGTGCTATTTTTACAAGAAGTGCTGGACTGTAGTGGGATGTATCTCAGTGAATTATAGGAAGGGAAAGGTGGCTGTATTCATGGTCAATAAATTTTTGAGTGCAATACTAAGATTTATGAAGGAAGATAGTACTAGGTGGTTCATGTGGAGGGGCGTAGTTGAAATGTGCATGCCTCTGAGTCCAAATTCTGACAATACTGATATGTTTACAGATTTTCAGTAAAAGTGGGAATGGGTCACACTACCTGTAAACAATGAGTTCCTTGCACATAGCTTTAATATTGTGGCTAATTTAAGTGCAGAGTACAAGTCTGGTAAGTCATTGCCATGTAAGAAAGTTATGAAAGTTATTCTAGGATGGGAGAATGAAGAAGGATGGAGTGCTTCATTGCCTTCTTCTATTTTGTATATTGTTATTTATTTTTCTTTACACTGTGTTTTACTAGTATTCTGCTTTTAATTGCATGTTTAAACTAGAAAAGAGACAGCTGTGTTTCTTGTATGGCACACAGAAATTAGAACAGGTCAATTAAGGATAATTACTTGTGAACTGAGGGTGGAGCAAGGAACTAAACCATCTATTAAAGGGGTAAAATAAATAATTTCAAGGTTTTAATGGAAAAGCTCAGTCAGACATTGCCACAACTTGTTGTGAGGGAAAGGTTAATTTGTTTTTGCTTTCTTGTATTTTGTATTGCTTCATCGCCTTCTTCTTTTTTGATTAATGTTATTTATTTTCTTTACAATGTGTTTCACTTGTATTCTGATTTTAATTACATATTTAAACTAGGAAAGAGAGCTCTCACAGATGCACAGAAATTATGTTTTTCTCCACTCTCCCTCACTGGTGCTGTTGTGTTTTTAAACTAAACTGTTTTTCTAGTTATCTGCCCCTTGTGTTAATTTGACCACATATATTCTTCCCTGTCCTCTTTCAATGGCTATTGTGCGTAAGCATAAAATAATAATTTTGTGAAATCACCCCCTTCAACTATTTAAATTTATTGGCCATCCCACTATATCCCATGGAACCAGAATACAAAGTGCCTACCCTCCTTCTAATCTATCTCTACTTAGAGAGCTAAAGCTTAAGTTATCCCCTTTTTCATATCTAACTGCATAGTACACACTGCAGTTCTTGGAATATTGACCTATTTTTCCATCTTAATTTTAATATCTGCAACATTGACTCTAAGACCACCAATTATTGGAGAGTCCACATTTTGCCTCTCAATAGTCATCTTGGGATTAGTGCTTCTCTTTTGCTCCTGTTGAGAAAAGGAGTATAGGGACATTATTTCCCGGAGACTACTGATCACCGGAAAGTGTAATAACATCTTGATATGTGTCAGCTTGGAATGTGTGCTTATATTTTTCTCCTGGTAACTGAAAGAACAGAGTACATTGATTCCTGACTGTTACTGGTTGGGAAGTGAGTGTCTGTGTTTGATCTTCCTGATTTGTCTTGTTGCTATTCAAGGCATCTACCAGGAAAAGGCTCTGGCAAAATACTGTGGCTCACAAAATGGCCCATGTCCTGCTTCTTATATTATGTTTGGTGTTACTTTTTTCTTCTGGTGAGAGTAGAAGAAAATATGCATTGTATCCCTGCAGCTTGAAGCTGTGGTGAGACCTGTACGAGCAGTAGCCATTCAGGTGACTCCCCTCTTTTCATCAATCTTGACAAGATGATTATTTGTTTTCAGTCAGTACTATTTGATTTGTTTGTAACCTCAGAATATCTCCCTGAATATTTCATTCATAAATCATCAGGGTCTACTTATTAGTTTCTCTTCAAGTGTTTGCCAGTGCCCTGTATAGATGCAGACATGTTGAGCTGACATTTTCTCTGTAAAAGCACCATTTAAATTTCACCAGTACCTAATTGCTCACAGGACAGCTACTTTGCAGTAACAAGCACTGCCCCAGAGTTGCAAACTGGATGCTCCTTACATCACTTTATGTTCTCACTCCAACTGTCTAATGAATAAAAAAGGGTCTGTTGCCATGGATATGAATTTTCCCACTATCCACGTTACCAGCTTGGTGGATATGGGCATTCTGAGGCAATGCAGAAGTTGCATCATGTTTACTGACAGCCAGTTAATTCTCAAATAAACTGATATGGTACGTGTGATGTGTTAACACAATGTTACTGGAGACAGCTCCGACATAAAAACACTCCTAATGTCAGTAAGATTGTCAATAGTACACACGCTGCACAAATCACACACAATTCAAAGCAGAGACATAGACCCACGTATGCTGAGGCACTTAAATGTACCTTTCCTAAACCCCAAAGACCTCCTAGATGAAGTACACATAAATTCATTCAGCAGAATTGAATGCACTCTATCAAAACAACATCCACATCAACACATACAGCCACATTTCATGGACCCTATACTTCTAAACCCATATGACAAGCCACCACACAATCTATCATTGTGGTTATTGGAGAGTCCATTGTGAGACACATTATGTCCCTCTCACCAGTCTGAGTAAGGAGAAAGTCACAGTCAGTCAACTATCAGGGGCCAGTATACACCACATTACACACACACACACTCAGGTCTTTTGACTACAAGTACCAGTATGAGTAAGTGATAATCCATGAGGGTATAAATGACCAGACATGTAACTCCCTAGACTATATGAAGAGAGACAACAGGAAGCTCCCAGAATATGTGTCCCAGGCTAGTATTAGCCTAGCATTGAGTAGTATTTTACCTTCTCCAAGGATGATGCCATAATATGAACAAAAGATAACTGACTTTAATAATCAGATTAGTTTCTGGTGTCATTTCAAAGGGGGTGCAATATTTATCAGCATTGAAGAAGATGGTCAACAGACCGCTCTGCTTTACCACTGATGGTCTACACCTCTCCCCTCTAGGCTTTCAAATATTAGATAAAACATTGTCCTTCCCATAGTGCCTTTTTAGGCAATACCAAACTGAAAGTACTTCTGACATAGCAACTCAAACCCAAGAAAATAGAAAGATGTTACTGCTCAGTGCTAGGAGTCAAAAGAAAATCTCTGCTCTCTGGAAGCTCTCTTCACCCTAGAGAATGCAGATGTCTGTGAGGTCACTGAGACATGGTTTTAATCCAGGGAGAGCACACAGAAGTGCAAGGCTATAATGGTTTCCATACTTTTAGACTAGCTACTACACAGACAAGGACTAAAGATGGAGTTGTTTCAGTTTACATCAAACATAAATGTACCTCAAGTTCAGTCAAGCAAGGCAATGCACTTGAGCATTTCTACATTCGAATTGCCATAGACAAAATCCAACTCCACTTCCTTGCAATCTATAGTTCTCCTTCTATGACCCAGGAAACCCATACCATGCATTTAAACGTATTAGAAACGTTCACCTTCCAACCCAATACCATATTCATGGGTGACTTTAATTACCCCACTATTAACTGGGAATCATATATGACACCAAACATACAGGCACAGAGCTTCCTGTATTTGTTTACACAAAGTCCCTGGCCAAGATCAATACACCAACCAGAGGTGCATCCATACTGGATGTGTCCCTCACTAATATGGGAGAGTGCTGCACTCTCCCTAGTGCAATGTCTTCTCTGGTTAAAGTCAGACTACAAAATGGTCTTCTTTGAAGTAAAACTAAAACCCGGAACCCCAACTAACTCTGTGATAATCAGGAACTACGCTAAGGCTAGTTTTCTACTATTAAGTGGTAACCTGGCAACATTTCAAGCCCGCCATAAACCCTAAGAACACTGCTGCCTACTCAAAATTGTTCACAGTAACCCCATAAATGCATGTTAATAGCAGAACAGAGGTAGTTGTACCAAACAGGAAGAAAAACAAAACTAACTCAAAAAACAGACCACCCAGGTGGAATCACAACATCAATAGATTGTATAACACAAGGAAGAAAATCATGGGAAAATTAAGAAGTGCAGGATAAAAGCACTGTCAAATAAAGTGTACCAAACCTGAATTTGAGTTAAATATGGCCTCCCAGGCCAAGAACAACCATAATACATTCTTTATTATGTTCGCAACCTTAAAAGCTAAACACAATTGTGTGCAGAGCTCATTGTTAATGGAGCCACCTATATTGAGCCGAAGATATAACAAACCTACTAGCTGACAAATACAGCTCCACCACTGATACAAATGTACTCCAGGAAGGGCTGACAAAGATAAACAATTGGTGTCAGAGAGAAGGACTAAAATTGAATGCCAAGAAATGCATAATAGTACCCTTTGGGAAGTCATCCACTCCTGGTAACTATCTTATTGACAGCACACCCTTAGGAGTTGACCCAGTAGCCATCACATGTCTACAGCAGTGAGGAAATTATTCTATGTTGTGCAACTTATAAACAAAAGTATGGTATCTAGGTCCAAGGAAGTCATTATTCCACTGTATTCAGCATTCATCAAACGTATTACTGAGTGCAATGCCCCCTCAAGTATGTATCTAACCAGGTGCATCCAACAAATGGAACATCCTTGGAGGTTCCTTACTAAAAGAATACAGGGCATAAGTAACATGTCCTTTGCAGACTACTTCAATATTTTGCCTCCTACAGGCTGTTGAGGAGAGATATATGCCTGGTATAAAAGGCATTGTCAGACCCAACTCTGATTGACCTCCTGAATATCTGCAGAACAAACAGCACCAGAATTACCCATTCTAAATACTTCAACCTTGACTGTGTTATAAATTGGACTTACTGGAGAGACAGGTATATATCCCAGTGACTACCCCTTCTCTGGAACAGGCTCCCCATCCATGTGAAGCACAGTTCCTCCCTAACCCAATATAAGTGTAACTTGGACAGTCAGATGGGTAACAGGAAATTCATCCTAGATTTGGCACCTATGTCTCTAATGGACACAGACATCCTGTCAATGGTTCATATCCCAAATCCCTGCTTACACTTATCAAGGTAACCAGAACTTGTCAGACATTTGGTATGCATCGCTAGGCTCAAAAAGGCATTGTAATAATTAGTCTAGTAAACCACCTATAAATCTATGAACATATATCTTTAGGATGTCATACTTGATGAATAATGAGTTTGATTTCTCCTGGAACTAAGAGTTCATGGTAATATAACAGACACATTTAAGTTATCCTAAAGTATTAGACTCACTTTAATTCACTATCTCAAGGTACTGAATTGCATGCTGTTTGTCCCTTATGACAACATTAAGTGCCACCAGATAACATAATACAGATATAATTGGACAGACACTCAGATACAATGCATGAAAACAAGCATTTTTAATCTTAATAAAATAACTCCACTGGTGTAACTAAAGTAGAAACTACATATTTTTGAACTAGAACTAGAAACCTCAGAGTGCAAGATGAGAGAATAATTGCAATAAACAGAAATGATAAGAAAACTTTAGGACATGACCTTTTACATAACATTAAAGAGTTGCTTAAAGACAAAAGGTGTTATTTTGGCAGATACAAAATTGGTCTATATTAGAACATTGAAGTTTCAAAACTTCGAATGTTCTAATATCGAACACTATTCAGCGAAAGCTGAAAATATCGAAGCAACAGAAAACCAAATTTTTTCCTAGGTAATGAATTTGCTTGTCCGTTTCTTTTGCTTCGGTATTTTCAGCGCTGTGGTGGAAAGTTATGGGTCGGTTCAGGTAAGTGTGCAATTGAATGCAGGTTAGGTTAGTTAGGGTTAGGGTTCGGGTTAGGTATGTGCGTGATTGTATGGATGTGAGGGTTAGGGCGGGTTAGGTAAGTTAGGGTTAGGGCACGGCTTAGGTATTTGTGCGATTGTGTGGACTTGAGGGTTAGGGCGGGTTAGGTGAGTTAGGGTTAGGGCGCAGGTAAGTGTGCGATTGTGTGGACGTGAGGGTTAGGGCGGGATAGGTGAGTTAGGGTTAGGGCACAGGTGAGATGAGTGTGTGATAGTGATGGACCTTAGGGTTAGGGTTAAGATAAGTGGATAGTTAGTGGTGTGTGTATAGTTTAGTGTAGGGTTAGGTGTAAGATTTTAGGTGAATGTGTGTGGATTGCTGTTTGTTTGGTGTGCTTGTGTTGTGTGTATGTGTTTTGGAACTGCAAATTTTTTCCCCAGGAAAAAAATTCGCTGTTCTGTATGTTCGATATTTTCCACTTTCACTGAATACGGTTCGATATTAGAACATTCGAAGTTTTGAAACTTCGATGTTCTATTATAGACCCTACAAAACAGTCTAAGCGACTTTATGTGAATCTGAGGTGGTCACTGTTGGAAGTTATATAAATGTAGGAGTTTATAGACGCTGTTAGTTTATCAGACATATTCTTAGGCATTGCAAATGCTCAGAGTTAAATGGGATACAATGTTGTTTCTTTCAGCTTTTCCCGGTTAGGGGTCACTACAGCGGAACTCTGGTCTGTTAAATGGGATACAATAAAAGGCATTAATATCACCCATAAGGACTTGGAGTGAGCTCTTAGAAGGGCCTGCATGTTAAGGTCAATCCTAATAACTTGGAATCAATACATATAATGCTCCACAGATAGTTCAGAGCACCAACACAGTTATAAAGAACACAAAATTTGATTGTGGTAAGTGCTAGTGGTGCAAGAAAGCCAAATCCTGTACAGTACATACTTATTTTGGGTCCATATTAATTCATTGAATAAAAACATGTTCAAACAGCATTTCATTGGAAATGCTATTCATTAAACCGCTCTGACTGAGATCAAATTAGGTTGGGATCAGTAAATTTACCCTTCCCGACTGTAGTGTGATCTCAGAGTTGGTATATATAATTAGCATGGGGGGTGGGTGGGTTCAATGAATGGTATTTCCAATAAAATGCAATCCAATGATGTTTTCATTCAAAGAGTTAATTGGGATCTGCTTGTTTGATGTGCAGAGTTAAGAAATCATATGTAAAAGTTGCATAAAGAACTGGGAAAATAGTCTTCACAAACAAGTTCCAGGAAACTTATAGCAAAAAGATGGAAGGGGAACTTAGAAAGGTGGATAATCCTGAGTACAGAAAACAACATTAAGATGTACAGATGGGTCTTGTGGACTCAAATTGATAGACGACATGAAGTACACATTACAGTAGTAGAGTAGAAGTTTGGAGAAGATTCGATGCATTGGCTGGGATAGGCAAGGGATGAGAAAAAAGATTTCAACACTAAAATGAAATACATTAACATTATTGAATATATATTATCTTTGTGTTTTGGGTTAGTTTAATATCTGGGCAATGACTGTTTAAACATTATATTATAATTTAATGGTTTTGTTGTATCACCTTAGTATATACAGGGTTGGTTGAATTTATTTAAAGTTTACAAGCATGTATAGAATAATTGTCTAGGAGTGGCTATGGTGGTGCAGTGGTTAGCATTGTCACCTCACAACGAGAAGTTCTGTGGTTCAATTCTCAGCTGGGGTGCTTTCTGTGTGGAGTCTGCATGTCCTCTGTGTGGTCATGTGTATTTCCTCAGGGTGCTCTAGTTTCCTCCCACATTACAAAGACATGCAGTAGGTGGATTGGACACTAAATTGGCCGTAGGTGAGAGTGTGTGCATGCGTGATTGGTACGAATGAACTACTGTGACAGGGTTAGCCACCCGGCAGTGTAAACCTCGGCTGAAGATGATTGTCACTGTTGAAGTGGCACCCCAACCCCATGTGCAAAATGGGAAAAGGGGTTGAAGAAGGATGATTAGATTATAATGTACTAGCTGTAGCAGACAAAAATGTATCTGTGCTGAACTTCTATACTGTATGTTTTCCCTTTGGTCAAAAGCATTGGTGGAAATGGTCTCTAGATCACTTAATTTATCTGTTTAATAAAAAAGAAAAAAAAACATATTTTAAAGCATTACAAATCATAAATGATTGTTGCAATATCTGTGCTGCATCTCCTGTTAGTTTTAAATGTCATAATTGTGAGTGATAAAGTTTATGCTATTACTTTTGCTCCCACACTGGTTTTGAGCTGCTACTCATTAGCTTCTTCCATAATTTGTCATTATAGATACTGTAAAGTGTAAGTCGATAATGCCAGGAAAATGTATGGCTTATTACACTGTAAGAGTTTATAAACCAAGGAAAAAAAAGAATTGAACTTAAGGAATTATAAAGACTGAATTGTGTGACCAAATTGTCTCAGGAGAAATGATGTGCTCTTCATCACAGAAAAGTAGTCATCACTATGCTTAACACAGGGTTATGATCAAAGTTATACAACAGACAGAAGCCAAAAATCTTGGGGACAATTTTAAGACAACAGAAAATAAAATGAAAAATCATTCAGCAGTTTGCCTATTAGATGAGGTAACTTCTAATGCTAGGGTTTGTTTTTCAGGTTCAGTGCACAGATATAGGGGAATATGTGATATTAAGTATACAATTAGTCAATTAATGCTGTGTTTAATTAGATCATTATGTATGCCCAATGGACCACTTGTAGGTTGCATTATATACAGGAATAATAGTATCACCTTCAATGGAAATGAAAGAAATATGAGTTATATTAAATAAAAGGTCTGTAGTCTTTCCTGTTGAATATATTTTCAAATATGCCATAAAAGAAATGAAATGCTGGTGAGTTTGTTACTAGAAGTTTTTACCACAAATGCAAACAGTAATACTATGGAAATCAAGGTAATGTACACATTTATGATACATAATCCACAGATAATTGTCTGAATATTAGATGCCATAAGCTGTCAGCTCACTGCTCTTCGCACAAGAGCTGGGTTCCATTCCCAGGAACAGATAAAAAGAGCAAAAACTTAAGAAATTACACAGAGAAGATCTGGTTAATTTGCAATTGTAATTTTAGTGACACAGAAGATATTTTTATATATAACTGAAATCTACGCCATCAGATTACACCCATTGCTCAAAAAGGAGGGATGCTTATGCTAAGATGCTACATCAGGCAAATCCCATTTTATGAATGCTAGTAATTTCAGTTCAGTTCCTTGGGCAAAGCATAAGCCCTTTAGGAATTAGCAGGAGTGGTGGAACTCAAAAGTTTAGTTAGTTATTATCTACTAAGCAATAATGAGTATATTTATATATTTGTTAGTGGGTATGTTTATATATCGAGTGTTAAGAAAAAACAAACGGTCCAGGCAGTAGCAGGAAACAGCTATATCAATAGCTTTTATTGTAAAATCTCACAAGCGCTTTCACCCTGACTCAAATGCAGGGCTTTTTCAAGTGTAAAACAAAACACCACACATAACACTCCCATTTAAATACCCTCATTCATAAAAGAGCGCCAAAAGGATTTAAAGTAATATACACAATCCTACATCTAAAATATTCACTTAACAAATCAAAATAAAAAAATTCATAAGCAAAAACATTTCAACAGTCCCTACACAGTCATAACTTAAGTAGTATTAACAATTTAAGGGACTGGTTTGATCAAATTAAAAGCAATGGGATCATTTTTAGTGGTAATTTGAACTACAAAAGAAATGACACTGTGGTTGAATGTTTCATTGCTATGGCTTCCTTGAAGGAGAGTATTAAAGACTTGGAAAACAGATTATTTAAAATCAAATGCCTCAATTTGGACATTGCATATTTAGAGGAATGTATTGTTAAACAAATTGTTCCACAGGGACTGCATATTTGTAAGTACGATGATGGTTTTATTTATGACAGTGTTATGCTTTGTGAATTCAACCAGATTTTTGATGAATGTGGACTTAAAATAATGATGTTAATGTTGAAATATTCAAAGAAAAAGGTTGATTATTTATTGAAGGACACAGAAAAGTTAAACCAAGCTATTAGGAATGATTTATTGTTTGACTTTTACAAGGATATATATGAGCAGTTTCACCCATGTAGAAAGGAAGTGTGAAGATGTTTATTTAAGGAAGCAAAAAAGTTGTTTAGGGATTTAAAACAGTATAGTGAGAACAGGGCTTATGGTTTCAAAGGGAAAATAGCTAAAACCAGAGTGTACCAATTGTCTAATACTGTTGAAACTGTGGATTTGGTTCAAAATGGTAGTGGAGAGGTGAATATAGATGATGGCAACCCACATGCTTTGGCCGATGTAACTGATACTAGTCCACCAACATGTGGTTTAAAAACACCTAAC